>NC_069506.1:79727315-80027315 GCF_027579735.1 Bombina bombina | reverse complement strand
TACATGGGCCCTATTACAGTCCTCAAACAGAAGGATCCATGATATTCAGGGGCACCTCAGTCACAGTGGCACTGCCAAGCAGCCTTGCTGCCTTTGAACCTCACTGCATTTTGTATGCAGATTGAAGTCTAGTAGTGCATGCTTAAGAGATGCATATACCACAAAGTGCCTCCTATCTCATTCACCTGCACTTAAGCATGCGCCTCCCCAGAGAGTATATGTGTCAGGCTGCATATTTGAGCATTAATAAAGGGCTAGACTTTACCTCAATCTCTGGGAATTAATGCAGAGCTACCCCAACTAATGCCAGTACTAAACCTCACATCATAAAGTTAGCCTGTAAGTGAGGATACAATTAGCTAATGAAATTTACTCTGTGTGGGATATGTTTATGACACATATATGGAATGGTTTTGATTACACAATTGATTCAATTGTGCTATTAAAACCATTCCACATAAATTGTCATAAACATATGCCACAGACAGAGTCAATTTCATTAGCTAATTGTATCCTCACTTAAAGGCTAACTTTAAGACGTGAGGTTTAGTCCTGGCATTAGTTGGGGTAGCTCTGCATTAATTTACAGAGATTGAGGTAATGTATAGCCCTTTATTAATGCCCAAATATGCTATTAAGAGGTTGCCTTGGCTTTGCATTTATGCCAGGGTTTGGTAGTGGCATGTATGGCATGCAGCATTGGTACACACATGTACTAAATTGTTTATATATATATATATATATATATATATATATATATATATATATATATATATATATATATATATATATATATATATATGCTGTATTAGGCTACAATGTGTGATTTTGTAAAATTTTGGGATGGTGGTGTGCCGCAGGATTTTTTAACGTAAAAAAAAGGTTGAAAATCACTGTTATATACAATACTGTTGTCTTCTTAAACTGGGCACCCAGGAATTTCCAAAGAACGTGATTTTATAATATCTAGAACCTAGTGTCGCTATTTTCTTACAGGAATATAAATATGACAAAGACATCTGTACAGTGAGGTTTGGAACTTATGAAGATATCTTGTAACTTAGGGGTTTTACAATTTGCAGTATGAGAACTGTTAAACTCCTGATATATAAGTTATATAAGTTGTGGCCACTTTCCTCTTATGGAAGATAATTTCCTGTATTGTTCTTCTTGATTTTAGATGAAAAACAATCAATGATTGAAAGCATTAAAAAATAAACTTTTGAATACTACAAATTTATTAACATCAATGAGCAAACATGCCCAGTATACCCATTGTGCCCGTATACAAATGGTATTCAGTTTGTTTAACGCCACTATCCAATTGAAACACACAGACAGCCTCCATTAACCCATTTCGTTTTTCGGTGATCGACATCCATTGATGTGGTAAAATGGAGATGGAGAATATGATAGGAATTATCAGCTTCATCTGTATTTTACATGGAAAGATTGTGACCATATTTTTTATTTCCTTAATAAGGGGTCGATCATAATCCTTTAAAAAAACGTATCAACTGATTTTCTGTTGGGGTCGATCCCAATCCTTTAGAGAAAAAAAAAAATCTAATGGCTTCAAAAGAAAATCACTGTTAGTCTATGACCATGCTAACTCAATCTCCCCATGCACTTCTATGGTACGCATATTTATCGCTGATGCGCTAACTCAACACTGTGCGAGATTAACTGCGCTAGCCAAAGGTACGTTAGGAATACTTTAACTTGTTCTTTACTTAGAAGAAATTTTATTTTTAAATATATATTTCTATATAAACCTGTATATATTTTTTTGTTAAATGTATATATTTGAGTGTAATACTTAAAGGGACGTGAAACCCAAAATATTTATTTCATGATTCAGATAGAGAATACAATTTTAAACAACTTTCCAATTTACTTCTATAATTTTATTTGCTTCCTTCTCTTGCTATCCTTTGCTGAAAGATTTGTCTAGGTAAGCAAAGGAGCAGCAAAGAACCTAGGTTCTAACTGCTGATTGGTGGCTGCATATATATACTGATTGTCATTGGCTCACCCATGTGTTCAGTCAGCAACCAGTAGTGCATTGCTGCTCCTTCAACAAAGTATACCAAGAGAACGAAGGAAAATTAATAATAGGAGTAAATTATAAAGTAGCTTAAAATTGGGTTTCATATCCCTTCAATTTTAATATGTTTTTGATGTGTTTCGTGATTTTTTTTTAACCCTTTCCCTTTAGTTCAGGTCTCAAGTTACGCAGAATATTCTAGCACAATTTGGGCTTTTGCTAGAGTGCAGCCTATGGGGCATATGTATCAAGCTCCGAATGGAGCTTGATGCCCCGTGTTTCTGGCGAGTCTGCAGGCTCGCCAGAAACAGCAGTTATGAAGCAGCGGTCACAAAGACCACTGGTCCATAACCTGTCCGTCTGCTCTGAGCAGGCGGACAGACATCGCCGGAAATCAACCAGATCGAATACGATCGGGTTGATTGACACCCCCCTGCTGGCGGCCTATTGGCCGCGAGTCTGCAGGGGGCGGCGTTGCACCAGCAGCTCTTGTGAGCTGCTGGTGCAATGCTGAATACGGCGAGCGTATTGCTCACCGTATTCAGCGAGGTCTGTCGTACCTGATCCGCACTGTCGGATCAGGTCCGACAGACATTGATAACTAGAGGCCTATAACGTTCAACTTCTAATATCAACACTATTTAGCATGGTTCCAATATCCTTTGAAAGTATAGGGTGCGCAAGAATGATGATTTACTGTGGGCTTGTAATATCAAGTTACGTGCTAATGTTAGCATGGTCCAGCAATTACTGCTTATCGCATCCCGTGCTATCATTAGCGTGCCACTTGTAATCAGGGCCATTGTCTCTTATTTTTAACTTGATTATATTCATGTGTTGCAGCTGAAGTACTTATGGCTATAATTTATGCCGGTATGTGTACTTGCTACAAAAATTTTAAGAAACGCTACTCTACGTAAATCTTCAATTCTTATGTTATTCCGTATGCAGTCTGTTCACTAACATACAAGATCTCATAAGAAATATATGACAGGACATAGTGCTGACATCTTGTGATCTTGCAAATGGATAACATCGTTGCAAAACTGCTGCCATATAGTGCTCTAGAAATCAGTGACGTGCAGTGAGTTCAGAGACTGGTGAGGCAGTCGCTACGATACACCCGAGAAACATATATATGAACCCGATAAAGCCTTATACTGAGCAGCAAGGACTGTAATTGGCACTAATATTTATGCACCTCGGAACAGCTGAGCCTCTCACATTATAAAACACACTACTATATATGCTGGGCAGCAGCAAAGTCTGTAGTTGGCATTAATATAAGTACACCTGAATTTTCCCAATTAAAATACTGCTGTTTGGGCATTTTAGCGCTTACTTAAGGAAATGTGTTTATTATTATTATTATAAATATTTTTGTGTTTTTGTTTCCTTAAACCTTCCACTGTCATTAAGTAGTCTTATAACAGCCTTGTTACTTTCAACTTTCACTGTCACTAGACTAACTCTTAGCCTGTACATATTCATTTATTAAACTGTTTATTAAATTATTATATACAGAGTAGATTTAGAAAGGGTGACAGTGCACACAGTGAGCCGTTATAATTGATTTGCCTCATGATGGCAGGATTTAGCTCTGCAAATGTGGTGATTTCTAACTCTAATACCTTAAAATTCAACCTGCTGGCTGTTCAAGGCTAACCATGCTACATCTTTAATTGTAGTTTCTGTAAATTCAAGCACATTAAAGACATCTATGTAGCAGAGTTATTCTTAAAAAAAAGCCAGTAGAGTGGAATTCTGAGAGTTAGAATTTACTAAATGTGCAGAGGCAGAGCTAAATTACACATCAAGGGAGCTAAATAAATGTATTACTGTCAGACCTTAAAATACACTGTGCTGGCTTCTTCAAGGCTAATACTAATACATACATGTTTTTAATTATAGTTTGTGCTAATTAAAACAATTTAAAGTTAGTTATGTATCAGGGTTAGCCTTGAAAAAGCTGCAGTGTGCATTTTAAGGTCTAATAGTTAGAAATTACTGAATTTGCAGAGCTAAATTACATGCAAAGATATTTTCATTTTTTTATTTTGCTCCCTATGCATGTAATTTAGCCCAGAAAATATGTAATTTCCTACTCTCAGAAATTGCAATGCACCCCAGTGGCTTTTTCAGGGATAACCATGCTACATATCTGTCTTTAATTGTAGTTTCTGTCAATTATAGCAAATCAAAGACAGCTATATAGCTGGGTTAGCCTCAAAAAGCCAGCAGGTTGAATTTCAAGGTCAGAGAGATAGAAATTACTGAATTTAAAGATCTTAATTACATGAAAAGGAAGAACTCTCAAACCCTCCACCTGTCTCTCTCCTCCTCTCTCTTAGATTCTCCTACACTCTCTCACACTGTTTCTCTCCCCCTTTCCTCAACTTTCTAACACTCTCCCTCTCTCTCAGGTATTCCTTTTCCCTCTCTTTCATACAAAGTCTCTCACACACTCTCCCTCATGCAGTCTCTCACATTCTCTTTTCTCACACACTCACACTGACACAGATTCACATGCTGCCTCTATCACACAGTCTCTCACACACTCTCTCTCGTGCATTCTCTCACATTCTCTTTTCTCACACACTCACACTGACACAGACTCACATGCTGCCTCTATCACACAGTCTCTCACACACTCTCTCTCATGCAGTCTCTCACATTCTCTTTTCTCACACACTCACACTGACACAGACTCACATGCTGCCTCTATCACACAGTCTCTCACACACTCTCTCTCATGCAGTCTCTCACATTCTCTTTTCTCACACACTCACACTGACACAGACTCACATGCTGCCTCTCTCACACAGTCTCTCACACACTCTCTCTCATGCAGTCTCTCACATTCTCTTTTCTCACACACTCACACTGACACAGACTCACATGCTGCCTCTATCACACAGTCTCTCACACACTCTCTCTCATGCAGTCTCTCACATTCTCTTTTCTCACACACTCACACTGACACAGACTCACATGCTGCCTCTCTCACACAAGGTCTCACACACACTCTCTCTCATGCAGTCTCTCACATTCTCTTTTCTCACACACTCACACTGACACAGACTCACATGCTGCCTCTGTCACACACTCTCTCTCATGCAGTCTCTCACATTCTCTTTTCTCACACACTCACACTGACACAGACTCACATGCTGCCTCTATCACACAGTCTCTCACACACTCTCTCTCATGCAGTCTCTCACATTCTCTTTTCTCACACACTCACACTGACACAGACTCACATGCTGCCTCTATCACACAGTCTCTCACACACTCTCTCTCATGCAGTCTCTCACATTCTCTTTTCTCACACACTCACACTGACACAGACTCACATGCTGCTCTATCACACAGTCTCTCACACACTCTCTCTCATGCAGTCTCTCACATTCTCTTTTCTCACAGACTCACATGCTGCCTCTCTCACACAAAGTCTCACACACACTCTCTCTCATGCAGTCTCTCACATTCTCTTTTCTCACACTCACACTGACACAGACTCACATGCTGCCTCTCTCACACAAAGTCTCACACACACTCTCTCTCATGCAGTCTCTCACATTCTCTTTTCTCACACACTCACACTGACACAGACTCACATGCTGCCTCTCTCACACAAAGTCTCACACACACTCTCTCTCCTCATGCAGTCTCTCACATTCTCTTTTCTCACACACTCACACTGACACAGACTCACATGCTGCCTCTATCACACAGTCTCTCACACACTCTCTCTCTCATGCAGTCTCTCACATTCTCTTTTCTCACACACTCACACTGACACAGACTCACATGCTGCCTCTATCACACAGTCTCTCACACACTCTCTCTCATGCAGTCTCTCACATTCTCTTTTCTCACACACTCACACTGACACAGGCTCACATGCTGCCTCTATCACAGAGTCTCTCACACACTCACTCTCATGCAGTCTCTCACATTCTCATTTCTCACACACTCACACTGACACAGACTCACATGCTTCCTCTATCACACAGTCTCTCACACACTCTCTCTCATGCAGTCTCTCACATTCTCTTTTCTCCCACACTCACACTGACACAGACTCACATGCTTCCTCTATCACACAGTCTCTCACACACTCTCTCTCATGCAGTCTCTCACATTCTCTTTTCTCACACACTCACACTGACACAGACTCACATGCTGCCTCTATCACACAGTCTCTCACACACTCTCTCTCATGCAGTCTCTCACATTCTCTTTTCTCACACACTCACACTGACACAGACTCACATGCTGTCTCTATCACACAGTCTCTCACACACTCTCTCTCATGCAGTCTCTCACATTCTCTTTTCTCACACACTCACACTGACACAGACTCACATGCTGCCTCTCTCACACAAAGTCTCACACACACTCTCTCTCATGCAGTCTCTCACATTCTCTTTTCTCACACACTCACACTGACACAGACTCACATGCTGCCTCTATCACACAGTCTCTCACACACTCTCTCTCATGCAGTCTCTCACATTCTCTTTTCTCACACACTCACACTGACACAGACTCACATGCTGCCTCTATCACACAGTCTCTCACACACTCTCTCTCATGCAGTCTCTCACATTCTCTTTTCTCACACACTCACACTGACACAGACTCACATGCTGCCTCTATCACACAGTCTCTCACACACTCTCTCATGCAGTCTCTCACATTCTCTTTTCTTACACACTCACACTGACACAGACTCACATGCTGCCTCTCTCACACAATGTCTCACACACACTCTCTCTCCTCATGCAGTCTCTCACATTCTCTTTTCTTACACACTCACACTGACACAGACCCACATGCTGCCTCTCTCACACAATGTCTCACACACACTCTCTCTCCTCATGCAGTCTCTCACATTCTCTTTTCTCACAGACTCACATGCTGCCTCTCTCACACAAAGTCTCACACACACTCTCTCTCATGCAGTCTCTCACATTCTCTTTTCTCACACTCACACTGACACAGACTCACATGCTGCCTCTATCACACAGTCTCTCATACACTCTCTCTTATGCAGTCTCTCACATTCTCTATTCTCACACACTCACACTGACACAGACTCACATGCTGCCTCTATCACACAGTCTCTCACACACTCTCTCTCATGCAGTCTCTCACATTCTCTTTTCTCACACACTCACACTGACACAGACTCACATGCTGCCTCTCTCACACAAAGTCTCACACACACTCTCTCTCCTCATGCAGTCTCTCACATTCTCTTTTCTCACACACTCACACTGACACAGACTCACATGCTGCCTCTATCACACAGTCTCTCACACACTCTCTCTCTCATGCAGTCTCTCACATTCTCTTTTCTCACACACTCACACTGACACAGACTCACATGCTGCCTCTATCACACAGTCTCTCACACACTCTCTCTCATGCAGTCTCTCACATTCTCTTTTCTCACACACTCACAC
Source organism: Bombina bombina (assembly GCF_027579735.1). Lineage (NCBI taxonomy): Eukaryota > Metazoa > Chordata > Amphibia > Anura > Bombinatoridae > Bombina > Bombina bombina. The sequence goes on along the minus strand of NC_069506.1, from coordinate 80,019,797 downwards.
TGACACAGACTCACATGCTGCCTCTATCACAGAGTCTCTCACACACTCACTCTCATGCAGTCTCTCAAATTCTCATTTCTCACACACTCACACTGACACAGACTCACATGCTTCCTCTATCACACAGTCTCTCACACACTCTCTCTCATGCAGTCTCTCACATTCTCTTTTCTCCCACACTCACACTGACACAGACTCACATGCTTCCTCTATCACACAGTCTCTCACACACTCTCTCTCATGCAGTCTCTCACATTCTCTTTTCTCACACACTCACACTGACACAGACTCACATGCTGCCTCTATCACACAGTCTCTCACACACTCTCTCTCATGCAGTCTCTCACATTCTCTTTTCTCACACACTCACACTGACACAGACTCACATGCTGCCTCTCTCACACAAAGTCTCACACACACTCTCTCTCATGCAGTCTCTCACATTCTCTTTTCTCACACACTCACACTGACACAGACTCACATGCTGCCTCTATCACACAGTCTCTCACACACTCTCTCTCATGCAGTCTCTCACATTCTCTTTTCTCACACACTCACACTGACACTGACACAGACTCACATGCTGCCTCTATCACACAGTCTCTCACACACTCTCTCTCATGCAGTCTCTCACATTCTCTTTTCTCACACACTGACACTGACACAGACTCACATGCTGCCTCTATCACACAGTCTCTCACACACTCTCTCATGCAGTCTCTCACATTCTCTTTTCTTACACACTCACACTGACACAGACCCACATGCTGCCTCTATCACAGTCTCACACACACTCTCTCTCCTCATGCAGTCTCTCACATTATCTTTTCTCACACACTCACACTGACACAGACTCACATGCTGCCTCTATCACACAGTCTCTCACACACTCTCTCTCTCATGCAGTCTCTCACATTCTCTTTTCTCACACACTCACACTGACACAGATTCACATGCTGTCTCTATCACACAGTCTCTCACACACTCTCTCTCATGCAGTCTCTCACATTCTCTTTTCTCACACACTCACACTGACACAGACCCACATGCTGCCTCTCTCACACAATGTCTCACACACACTCTCTCTCCTCATGCAGTCTCTCACATTCTCTTTTCTTACACACTCACACTGACACAGACCCACATGCTGCCTCTCTCACACAATGTCTCACACACACTCTCTCTCCTCATGCAGTCTCTCACATTCTCTTTTCTCACAGACTCACATGCTGCCTCTCTCACACAAAGTCTCACACACACTCTCTCTCATGCAGTCTCTCACATTCTCTTTTCTCACACTCACACTGACACAGACTCACATGCTGCCTCTATCACACAGTCTCTCACACACTCTCTCTCATGCAGTCTCTCACATTCTCTTTTCTCACACACTCACACTGACACAGACTCACATGCTGCCTCTATCACACAGTCTCTCACACACTCTCTCTCATGCAGTCTCTCACATTCTCTTTTCTCACACACTCACACTGACACAGACTCACATGCTGTCTCTATCACACAGTCTCTCACACACTCTCTCTCATGCAGTCTCTCACATTCTCTTTTCTCACACACTCACACTGACACAGACTCACATGCTGCCTCTGTCACACAGTCTCTAACACACTCTCTCTCATGCAGTCTCCCACATTCTCTTTTCTCACACACTCACACTGACACAGACTCACATGCTGCCTCTATCACACAGTCTCTCACACACTCTCTCATGCAGTCTCTCACATTCTCTTTTCTTACACACTCACACTGACACAGACTCACATGCTGCCTCTCTCACACAAAGTCTCACACACACATTATATAATATAGAATTATTATAATACAATTGCTGTATAAAAAGAAACTGTTGAGCTTCATACACAGACAGATTTCTTTCACATAGTATGTATTCATTTTTACTAAATCAAAAATACTCGCCTTGTTTCACTAATAATAAAGAGCTTTCCAGTTAGAAATAATTCCCATGCCATTTATTATATGGAGTTTATTTAATAGTTGGAAAACTCCCTCATGAGCAAACTAAGCACATATAACAATGTATATTAAACAGTCCCCATCATTCTCCTATTTATATACATTATATATTATATATATTTATATACATTTTGTTTATGCCAGTGAGACACCATTTGTGTACAACATACAAATGATGCCACTGACATTATATTTGGGACTTTTTAAGAAGAAACAAATCTGCAAATATCAATGGGATAGTTATCTCATATAAATTAATTACATGACAATGACTTAGTGATTAGCCAGTAAACATTAACTTTATTACTGGAAAAATGAAAACAGAACCAGTTACTACCACATTAGTCTAAAAAAGGGACTCAATTTGATTGGTAAAAACAAAAAAATAAAGTGTTAATGATGAAGAAAAACAGTGTATACCAGATGTGTTTTCTGTTATGGAAAAATAGGATATTCTGCCCCTCCCTTCCACTTATCAGGGTAAATTTAAAATAATTCATTAAAATACAAACTTTAGAAACACTAATACTACTCATGCTAATACTAAACAGTAAGGCAAACTATTTCCTGATAACATATGGGGTATGAGACCAACTGTAATTAAGCTTATTGTACTGGGTGTTCACAAGTTATTTCTAACTCTGACTAAAATGAGTTATTCTAAACTAAGAAACTCACACAGTCTTTAAGTTCTAAAAGCCTTACATTTACTAACCTTGTAAGTTAGCTCACTTCTCAAGTCTGTTATGGAGGAGCCCTGGGAGAATGAGGGAGGAACTAACCTTTAACCTGCACTGCTATAAGTTATTTGTGGAAAGCAGGCAGCATAACGTTATTGCTATGAGAAAAGATAGCACTAAGACAGACAGATCATAGAAGCTGATCGTCTCTGTGTGCTACACTGTTTAGAGGAGAACGCTGGCAGCATAACACACAGAGCTGAGCTAGCCCTGCAACCTGCATACAATGCAAATATTGTTGCAGGATTCTCTATACTTTCAAGTTACAGAAGGCTGAAGGGAGATACTGTAGTGTATTTTGTGCCTATTGCAGCAGCTACACAATTACACACCCTCAGCTCAGCAGTCAGATTCAGCACGGCCACACACCTGCTCCTGCTGCAATACACTTTTTTATTAGGATCATCATGATCTCTCCTCCTGGTCTGGGGCACTCCATGATTGTTAAGCAAGATGTGTTTACAATTTCATTCACTTCAGTAAATTATGTGATGATCGTGATTTTTTCCTGATCAAAGGGACTGAAGGTGAAGAATCATTAGCGTTTCCATAGAGCAAGTAGTGTTAAACTTTAAAACTATTTGCTCTATTGGAAATGGCATGCAATTGATTCTTCACCCTAAGTCCCTTAGATCAGGAAAAAATCACGATCATCACATAATTTACTGAAGTGAATGAAATTGTAAACACATCTTGCTTAACAATCATGGAGTGCCCCAGACCAGGAGGAGAGATCATGATGATCCTAATAAAAAAATGTATTGCAGCAGGAGCAGGTGTGTGGCCGTGCTGAATCTGAAGTGAATGAAATTGTAAACACATCTTGCTTAACAATCACGGAGTGCCCCAGACCAGGAGGAGAGATCATGATGATCCTAATAAAAAAGTGTATTGCAGCAGGAGCAGGTGTGGCCGTGCTGAATCTGACTGCTGAGCTGACCGGACCCACCATGACCATCTGTCACTTACCTCAGTGGCTAGTGCACGCTCCTCTGTTCGGCTCCTAGTGTCCTCTCCTGAGTCCTGACGTCCTGTCCACTGACTGACTCCACATCCACTTCTACTCCTGGGCTGACAGTTGACTCACTCTGAGAGCAGAGCAGAGCACTCACATGCGGCTGCGCATCTATTTCCCGCCCGGCAACTCAGCCTAGAGACTCAGACATACTGATGTCTGATTGGCTGAGGGGCGGGCAGGCAGGGCTCCCGAGGCTAGCCTCCGGTGGGAGCAGTTATGGGCTGCAATAGAGACTGCTGCATTAGCTATTATTCCCCACTGGGTGGCAGTCTCTAAAGCAGCCCATAACATAACAGAGAATTACATTCATATTGCGCAATGGAAGGATAGCTGGCCTCTACCTTCTTGCACAATATGAATGTAGTAACTTAATATTATGTTATTTTTTAAAAACAATAAAATTGCAATAAATACTGAATTTGGTGCAGGGGTGGGGGGGTAGGGGGGGTCACCTTTTAATATGAAAAAAAAAAGAAAAAAAAAAAAGCATTTTTATTTTTTTTATTTTTTTTTAATTTAGAAAAAAGGCTGTAATTCCAACATTGGCCAGGGGAGGCACTGCCTCACCTGCCTCTTATGAGTGCACGTCACTGCTAGAAATTGATATCTGATTATGTTGTACTTAGGAACCAAACAAAAAAGTGTATTTTCCTCTTTCTAGAATGTGAGCCCATGAATTAACAAGAATTAAAGGAACATAAAAGTAACAATTAAATGCTCTAATTCATTAGAGGATTTTTAGAAATGTTTGTTCAACCCCTGCTGGGCACGGTCAGTGATTGGCTCCTACCTGAGTACACAATTCTTGATTGGCTCACCAGGTTGTTCTGATTAGAAGCAGTTCAATATTTTTTAGCTTCTGAGCATACATTTGTAGGGGTTTCAAACAAAAAGATAAAAATGAGCACCTATTTAATAATAAAATGCTCTAAAGAATGGTACACTTTTATTATTAGAGGTATGGCTAGCCAATTAGGGTAGTCAGTTAGGGTTGATTGACACCCCCCTGCTGGCGGCCCATTGGCCGCGAGTCTGCAGGAGGCGGCATTGCACCAGCAGCTCAATGCTGAATACGGCGAGTGTATTGCTCGCTGTATTCAGCGATGTCTGTCGGACCTAATCCGCTCTGTCGGATCAGGTCCGACAGACATTGATAACTAGAGGCCTTTGGCTGCTATATTTGAGATGTATCATCAAATTATATTTCTCTTCAGTGACCTTCACACATTGGAGTTTTTTTTTTTATTTAAGTGAATATTTAGAACAACCAGTACTCCAGACATTATACTTTTGTATGCAGTAAATTATAGTTATTTTTACTCTAATTTTAGCTTGTACTACATTGTGTTTTTTAAAGTGTTCTTAGGCAGTAATATTTTTTGGTGTTCCTAAGAAAAGTTTATTTTGTTCTTTGCTTTTATAAACAATTTTTTTCCTCTGCTGAGGATGTTCCCAGAAAACCACTCCTGCAAAATCTTTTGCTATGCAATAGTGCCGCATAATTTGTTCATCAGGGAGTTTTAATTTAATATTGTAGCTTTTTTAATTTTTACAGCCCTTCTTTAAGGGGGCAGTGTACTATAAAATTGGTTTCCCTTAATCTGTTTCTTGTGACTTGTTTTACCTGTTGCAGTGTTTAAAATGTATGGCTTTTTTCTTTTAGGTTTATTTTTGTATATGAAATAGCCATTTCTGCTAATTGAAATCATAACCTAATACAACAAGAGAAGACCTAATTATGTGGTATACTGTTACTTTAACCCCTTAATGACAACTGACGTACCAGGTACGTCATGCATTAACAACCAGTTAATGACAATAGACGTACCTGGTACGTCAGTTGTCTAAGAGAGTGCTGGAAGCGATCGCAATCGCTTCCAGCAGCTCTCAGGGTATTGCAGTGATGCCTCCATATGGAGGCATCCTGCAATACCTTTTCAGAAGACTCCGATGCAGAGAGAGCCACTCTGTGGCCCTCTCTGCACCGGTAGCGATGGTGCCGGTTCGTTGGTGGGTGGGAGCATAACAGGGAGGTGGGTGGGCGGCCCATCGCTACCCGGCATCCGGTTCCTGTAAGTGCAATGTGCACGCCGGGTGCCGGGAGCGTGCGGGCGATTAGCTGGCCACTGACACCAATGAGGAGGGAAGAGGGGGGAAAAAAGAATAAAAAAAAAAAAATATATAAGGATCTGGGAGGGGGAGGGGGTTGGGGTATTGTGGGGGGCTGCTACACTACAGAAAACATTTAAAAATTGCAAAAAAGATAAAAAAAACACTTGTTTTTGGGGCAAATTGGGTACTGACAGACAGCTGCCAGTAGCCAAGATGGCGGCAATTAGGTAGGGGAGAGGGTTAGAGAGCTGGGGGGGGGGGGGATCATGGAGGTTGGGGCTAAGGCAGGGGTCCATCACAGCTAAAACATTTTATTTTTTTTTATTAAAAAAGAAAAACTCCTTTTATTTAGTACTGGCAGACTTTCTGCCAGTAATTAAGATGGCGGGGACAATTGTGGGGTGGGGGAGGGAAGAGAACTGTTTGGGAGGGATCAGGGGGTGGGATGTGTCAGGTGGGAGGCTGATCTCTACCCTAAAGCTAAAATTAACCCTGCAAGCTCCCTACAACCTACCTAATTAACCCCTTCACTGCTGGGCATAATTTACGTGTGGTGCGCAGCAGCATTTAGTGGCCTTCTAATTACCAAAAAGCAATGCCAAAGCCATATATGTCTGCTATTTCTGAACAAAGGGGATCCCAAAGAAGCTTTTACAACAATTTGTGCCATAATAGCACAAGCTGTTTGTAAATACTTTCAGTGAGAAACCTAAAATTGTGAAAAAAAATTTTTTTTTTAATTGTTTGCTCGCATTTGGCGGTGAAATAGTGGCATAAAATATATCAAAATGGGCCTAGATCAATACTTGGGGTTGTCTACTACACTACCCTAAAGCTAAAATTAACCATGCAAGCTCCCTACAACCTACCTAATTAACCCCTTAACTGCTGGGCATAATTTACGTGTGGTGCGCAGCAGCATTTAGCGGCCTTCTACTTACCAAAAAGCAACCCCAAAGCCATATAAGTCTGCTATTTATGAACAAAGGGGATCCCAAAGAAGCATTTACAACCATTTGTGCCTTAATTGCAGAAGCTGTTTGTAAATAATTTCAGTGGGAAACCTAAAGTTTGTGACAAAATTTGTGAAAAAGTGAACTTTTTTTTTTTATTTGATGACATTTGGCGGTGAAATGGTGGCATGAAATATACCAAAATGGGCCTAGATCAATACTTTGGGTTGTCTTCTAAAAAAAAATATATACATGTCAAGGGATATTCAGGTATTCCTGACAGATATCAGGGTTCCAATGTAACTAGCGCTAATTTTGAAAAAAAGTTGTTTGGAAATATAACTTGCAAAAAAAGTAAAGAACATGTAAACATTGGGTATTTCTAAACTCAGGACAAAATTTAGAAACTATTTAGCATGGGTGTTTTTTGGTGATTGTAGATGTGTAACAGATTTTGGGGGTCAAAGTTAGAAAAAGTGTGTTTTTTTTCAATTTTTTCCTCATATTTTATATTTTTTTTATAGGAAATTATAAGATATGATGAAAATAATGGTATCTTTAGAAAGTCCATTTAATGGCGAGAAAAACAGTATATAATATGTGTGGGTACAGTAAATGAGTAAGAGGGAAATTACAGCTAAACACAAACACTGCAGAAATGTAAAAATAGCCATTGTCATTAAGGGTAAGAAAATTGAAAAATGGTCCGGTCATTAAGGGGTTAAGAAAAGACACTCTGGAGCTGGGAGGGAACTCTATGATCAGCAGCCATCTTCTTTATGTTAGTTTTCTCTGTTAGTTCAGTTAGTGTTGTTGCTTACCTCTGAGCTGAATAAAGACCTGCTCTGTGTACCTACTATCAAGTAGTGCTTATTCCTACTGCTAAATACCCACACAAGAAACATGACATGGTGTCAGAAGGGCTGAAAAAGTCACTTGTTTGAGTAATGAGATTGTAACAAGGACTTTATTCACAGATTCTCTAGCATCAGCATGGAGATGTTCAGAGCACCAGACCCTCTGCAATTCACAGGAAATGTAATTGAAAACTGGAGAAGATGGGAGCAAAGATTTTTAATTTATGCTGAGGCAGTTAAACTTTATAAAAAAGAGCAGAAAACTCAGATTGCCATAGCCCTGCATGTTTTGGGTGGGGAAGGCCAAGAGATTTACAACACATTGGAGCCAGCCCTGCCTGCTGAAAGAACCTTAGACTCAGTGCTGACTTTGTTCAGGGAGCATTGTACTCCAAAGAAAAATGTTGTGTTTGAGCGACATCAGTTTTGGTCACATTCATATTATGAGGGGCAGGGCATTGAAAGGTATATGACAGAACTCAGACTAAAAGCCAGAGATTGTGAGTTTGGTGCAATACTTGAGGACATGTTAAGAGACAAACTAGTATTCAGTGTTACAGATACCAGACTTAAAGAACGTTTGCTCAGAGAGGCTGACCTTACACTACAAAAGGCAGTGGAGATATGTTAGGCTGCTGAAGCTACCAAATCCCAGGTTCAGGTTATGGCTGCAAACACACCAGCAAGTTCCTACCAGACAGACTATTCATGCTTTACAGTACAAACCCACACTCACTAGCCAAGCAGAGTCTACTAGAGGCAGCAAGAACAAACCTCACTCTAGTGCAAGGACTGAGCAAAAAAGGAATGTGTGCCCTAGGTGTGACAGGGTACATCCACCTCAAAGATGCCCTGCATTTGGGTGTGTTTGTTACACTTGTCACAACAGGAATCATTTTGCAAAATGCTGTAAATCACAGGGCCAGGAGTGTGACAGAGTAAAAACAGTTGAGACTTTATTTATAGGAGCAATATTGAAAGATGTAAAACAACAACTAAAACATTCTGCATGGTTCTCTGAAGTGCAAATCAATGGTGCACCCATTAACTTTAAACTGGATACTGGTGCTGAGGCAAATGTGCTACCTATCACTCTCTTAAAAAAGATCCCTGCACAGTTCTGCATCAGAAATACTAACACTATGTTAATTGCATCTCACTGCAGCCACCCCCACACATACAGCAGAGCTGGAATTCTTTGTTACACGATGCTCCTCACTTCCATTATTAGGAAAAGCAGCATGCCAGGAACTGGATTTACTTCACAAAGTTCACACAGTATCTACACGAAAACTTTATACAAAAGATGATCTGGTAAAACGTTACCCTGATACATTTCAAGGAATTGGGCAATTTAAAGGAACTTACCACATCTATTTGGACCCAAGTGTTGCTCCAGTCATACATGGTTGCAGGAAAATCCCATTTGCAAGCTTAAAGAGACTCTACTGCAGTTAGAAAAGGATCAGATCATTGCTAAAGTACACACTCCCACTGATTGGGTGAATAGCCTTGTAGTAACAGAAAAGAAAAATGGTACTCTGAGGGTATGTTTGGACCCCCGTGATCTTAACAAGGCTAAAAAGCGTCATCACTTCAATATCCCTACTGCAGAGGATGTACAGAGTCAACTGGCCGGGAAAACCATATTCACCATGCTTGATGAAAAGGATGGTTACTGGCAAGTTAAATTAGACAAAGAGTCCTCAGAACTATGCACTTTCAACTCTCCATGGGGGCGCTTTAGATTTTGCAGGATGCCATTTGGGATAAAGTCAGCCAGTGAAGTATTTCAGCAGAAAAATATGGAGATTTTTGGGGACATCCCAGGTGTGCATATCATAGCTGATGATATGATTATTGCTGCATCATCAGATGAAGAACATGATCAGATCCTGAGCCAGGTGATGAACAGGGCATTAGAACAGAACATTAAGTTCAATCCAGATAAAATCCAATCCAAAGTATCAGAAGTCCGGTATATGGGACATGTCATCACCCCTACAGGAGTTCAACCTGATGTAGAGAAAGTCCAAGCAATTAGCAAAATGCCTGACCCAGAGGACAAAAAAGGGCTGCAAAGATTTTTGGGCATGGTCCGGTATCTGGCACAATATATACCAGGGGAGGCAGAGATTACTGCTCCTTTGAGGAAGTTACTTTGCAAGGATATTGTTTGGCAGTGGGGTCCAGAGCATACTAAAGCAGTACAGTCTTTAAAGCAGGCACTGATTGAGGCTCCAGTATTAAGATTTTTGACCCAGCAAAAGCAGTGGTGATTCAGGCAGATGCATCTAAATCAGGCCTTGGAGCTTGCTTACTTCAAGACAATTGCCCTATAGCATATGCATTGAGAGCAATGACTGCCACAGAGCAAAATTATGCCCAGATTGAGAAAGAACTATTGGCTATTGTATATGCTACACAAAAGTTTCACCAGTTTATATTCGGCAGAGCAGTTACAGTGCATTCTGACCACAAACCTCTTGAATCAATACTCACTAAACCATTGAGCAAAGCACCAGCAAGACTCCAAAGAATGCTCTTACAACTGCAACAATACAACCTAAACATCATTTATACTCCTGGGCGTGATATGTTTATTTCTGATACTCTTTCAGGGCCCCTGTTGATCCACCAGGACAAAAAGAGGACAGTTTATCAGAAGAAAGGGTCGTCTATACACTGTCATCATCAAAATCTATTGGGACTGATATATTATCTTATTTACAAACTTACACAGCAGAAGATGCAGACTTAAACAAACTTAAACAACTTCTGTCTGAAGGTTGGCCACAAAGAAAAAGGCAACTCCATCCAAGTCTGCAGTCATATTGGCAATTTAAGCACTTGCTGTGCATGGAAGATGGTCTCCTATTGCTGGGTGAAAAGATTGTAGTTCCTCGGAATGCTCGCAGGAAAATTCTAGAAAGTCTGCATGAGTGCCATCAAGGTATACAGAGAAAAAAAATGCGGGCTCGGATGATCCTGTTCTGGCCCAGCATGTCCAAGGACATAGAAACAGATGGTAGAGACCTGCAAGATTTGTGCTAGTCACCTACCAGCGAATCAAAAGGAACCATTACTCTCACACAAAATTCCTCACCTGCCTTGGCAAAAACTGGCAGTGGACATTTTTGAGTGGAAGGAATCGTCATTTCTTGTAATAGTAGACTATTTTTCTAAGTATCCTGAAGTACTAAAGTTGTCTGATAAAACTGCAACAACAGTAATTGCAAAGCTGAAAGCAACATTTAGTAGACATGGCATCCCAATAGAAGTTATCAGTGACCATGTACCCTTTGCCAGTACTGAGATGAAGGCATTTGCTGCACAATGGGGTATTAAGTTTACTCATTCTAGTCCTGGTTACCCCCAATCAAATGGACTGGCAGAAAGAACTGTAAAAACAATCAAACTCATGCTCCAAAAAACATGGGAATCGGGGGTAGATCCTCATATTGCACTTCTAGAATTGCGCAATACTCCAATCACTGGAATGGCCTATTCCCCAGCACAACTTTTAATGGGTCGGACACTGAGAACCAAGTTACCGGTTGCAGCTCATGCATTAAAGCCCCAGATCCCTAAGAATGCACACCAAAAATTGAGGGAGCTACAGCATAGGCAGAAAGTATATTATGATCATGGTGCTAAGCCACTACAAGCCTTCCAAAAAGGGGATGCAGTGCGTATGGAGACATCAGTGGGTTGGCAGCCTGCACAGATATCATCTGTTGGTCCTGAGCCAAGATCAAATGTAATTAAAACACCTGATGGCAGACAGTACAGGAGAAACCGGCATCATCTCCGGATGGATTACACATATGAACAAGATCACTCAGAGCCACAGGTACTTGTACCTAAAAAAGGAGAAGAGTCATCAATTACTCACAATACTGACTCAGAGACTGAAGTGCCAGGTTCAGATGCAAATCAAGGAGAATTTGTCCCTATACAGTCTGCAGAAGCTGGACACAAAACATCACGAGCTAGAAGGGCAATACACCCTCCAGAGAGACTAAAAGATTATGTTGTAGGATAAAGTATATTGAGTATTGGGGCACATTTTTATTGTTTCTTTGTTGTTAAGATGTGTTAAATGTTAAGAGGGGATTTGAAAGTAGTGGGGGAGATGTGGTATACTGTTACTTTAAGAAAAGACACTCTGGAGCTGGGAGGGAACTCTATGATCAGCAGCCATCTTCTTTATGTTAGTTTTCTCTGTTAGTTCAGTTAGTGTTGTTGCTTACCTCTGACCTGAATAAAGACCTGCTCTGTGTACCTACTATCAAGTAGTGCTTATTCCTACTGCTAAATACCCACACAAGAAACACGACAAATTATATTATCAGTCCAATTATTTACACAGAGCCCCCTTACAGTATTACTCACTTTTTACCAAAATGCTTCTGACATAAGACTCTTCAAGCACAAAGATGTTACCTCCCTAAAACAACACAAAAACTTTATCTGACTCACTAATCTCCCAGTTTCAAAACCCAAAAACCAATTGACCAAGATTAACAGCAAACAAAATGGACATTTTGTATGTTTAGCAATTCCATGAGAGGTTGAGGGTGTTTGCAGTGATGCTAAGAGTTCACATAGGTGCAATCAACCTGATGTGTTCCAAAACAATAAATGGCAGTGATATTTTTGTCTTTTGCAACACCAGTGAAAACTAGTCCCATACATGTGTTGTATATTATCAAGAACTCATGTTAGGTTCAGCACATGTTAAGCATAGGATCTTTTTAAACAAAGTGATCATGGACAATGGTAGATTATGATCAGGAAAAATTGAAAAGGGCTCATAAGGAGCTGTCAAGAAGCCGATAATTATCAAATGATAAATAATAATTTTGGGGGCCTTTTAAAAAAAAACAACTTAAATCTATCTTAAGCAATAACATAATCATGGTATAACTATAATAAACAAACTGAGCTCATCCTATATTCTAAGTTTTACATTAATAATAGAAAACAGATGTTTATCTTCCATTTAGATGCATTATTTTTGCAGGAAACTCATTTATAAAAAGGAAGAAAAAATACCTGTGTATCCTATTTCCATGGAGAATTAGAACTAGGATAAACTGTAGTTGTAAACTTTGCTATTTGGTAGTTAAAAACTTAATTGAAATGTACATAGAGGCATATTTAACAACGGTCTTGCGGACCTGATCCGACAGTGCGGATCAGGTCCGCAAGACCTCGCTGAATGCAGAGAGCAATATGCTCTCTGTATTCAGCATTGCACCAGCAGCTCACAAGATCTGCTGGTGCAACGCCGCCCCCTGCAGACTCACGGCCAATGGGCCACCAGCAGGGAGGTGTCAATCAACCCAATCGTACTCGATCAGGTTGAATTGTGGCGATTCCTGTCCGACTGCTCAGAGCAGGCGGACAGGGTTATGGAGCAGCGGTCTTTAGACCGCTGCTTCATAACTGCTGTTTCTAGCGATTCTGAAGACTCGCCAGAAACACGGGCCCACAAGCTTCATACAGAGCTTGATAAATGGGCCTCATACATTGTATTTATTATCACATGGATACTAAACTAAAGTTGGATGAATAGCTAATAGAGTTAGTGTGAGTTGGAGGGGTTTCACAGTTAGCATTAATAGGCTATAACACTGTCAGTTGTGTAATATAGGTGTGAATGTTATAGCAAATGGGGTCAATAAACTGCCTGATGTTGGGTCAGAGCAACCAGCCATCAGTCATGGCTAATATTTAGTGACATGTACATAGCAAACTAAATAACAGACACCTAGATTACGAGTTTGGCGCTAAACAGGGTGCGAAACTAAGGCCAAAAAAGTTGCATTATTTCACTCTCCATAGCACTGTGATTACGATTTACTGAAAAGCCTCCTTGTGCATGCGATAGGTGGCATTAAGCTCCATACCACACAAAATCTAAGGGCTGCTTTGACATGCTCGTGCATGCTTTCCGCCTTGGACATTTATGGGGAGAGAGTGTTATAAAAAAAACTAACACCTGAAGTGTGGAATGGAGATCGCCATAACGCAACCACATTGATGTCTATGGGGAAAAAAGTTAAGTTTAAACCTAACACCCTAACATAAACCCCAAGTCTAAACACCCCTAATCCACCGCCCCCGACATCGACGACACCTAAATAAAGTTATTAACCCCTATTTCGCCGCTCCCGACATCGCCAACACTATAATAAAGTTATTAACCCCTATTCCGCCGCTCCCTAACTTCACCGAAACTATAATAAAGTTATAAACTCCTATTCCGCCGCTCCCCGACCACGCATACACTATAATAAAGTTATTAACCCCAATTCCACTGCTCCCCGACATCGCAGACACTATAATAAAGTTATTAACCCCTATTCCGCCGCTCCTCGACATCGTCGACACTATAATAAAGTTATTAACTCCTAAACCTCCGGCCTCCCACATCGCCATCACTAAATAAACCTTTTTAACACCTAAACCTCCGGCCTCCCACATCACCACCACTAAATAAAGCTATTTACCCCTAAACCGCCGACCCCCCACATCTCCGCAACTCAACCTATTAAACCCTAAACCTCCTGCCTCCCACATCTCCGCAACTAAATAAACCTATAAACCCCTAAACCGCCGGCCCCCACATCGCAGAACACTAAATTAAACTATTAACCCCTAAACCTAACACCCCCCTAACTTTAAATTAAAATTACAATATAACTATATTTAAATAAATAAAAACTTACCTGTAAAATAAAAATAAACCTACCATTAAACTATAAATTAACCTAACATTACTATTCTAATAAAATAAAAAATACTACCAATAAAAAATCTAAATTACACATTTAAAAAAAACTTAACACTCTGAGAAAAATTCAAAAATCTAAAATTACAAAAAATAATAAACACTAAATTATGAAAAATAAAAAACACTAAGCTTACAAAAAATAATAAAATTATCAAAAATAAAAACAATTACACCTAATCTAATAGCCCTATAAAAATCAAAAAGCCCCCCCAAAATAAAAATACCCCCAAGCCTACAATAAACTACCAATAGCCCTTAAAAGGGCCTTTTGTATGGCATTGCCCTAAGTTAAACAGCTCTTTTACCTGTAAAAAAAATACAAAGTCCCCCCAACAGTAAAACCCACCACCCAACCAACCCCCCAAAATAAAAAAACCTGGCTCTAAAAAAAAACTAAGCTACCCATTGCCCCTAAAGGGGAATTTGTATGGGCATTGCCCTTAAAAGGGCATTCATCTCTTTTTCATTGCCCTTAAAAGGGCATTTAGGTCTTTTTCAAATTGCCCAAACCCTAATCTGAAAAAAACGACCCCCAAAAAATAAAAAAAATACTTAACACTAACCCCAGAATATCTACTCACGGTTCCTGAAGTCTGGACATCCATCTCCATCCAGGCGGCGAGAAGTCTTCATCCAGGCGGCGACATCTTCATCCATCGTGGGGGCGTCTTCTATCTTCATCCCGGCGGCGCAGAGCAGCAAAGACATCCAGCGCAGAGCGTCCTCTTCATACGGTCCCTGACGTACATTGAAGCTTCAATGCAAGGTAGCCATTTCAAAATGGTGTACCTTGCATTCCCATTGGCTGATTTGATTCTTCAAATTCAAATCAGCCAATAGGATGAGAGCTTCTGAAATCCTATTTGCTGTTCAAAACATATAGGATGAGAGCTACTGAAATCCTATTGGCTGATTTGAACAGTGGCAGCGATGTGGGAGGCCGGAGTTTTAGGGGTTAATAACTTTATTATAGTGTCAGAGATGTCGAGGAGTGGCGGATTAGGGGTTAATAGCTTTATTATAGTGTCGGCGATGTCGGGGGTGGCAGATTAGGGGTTAATAAATGTATTTAATAATCGTGATGTGGGAGGGCGGCGGATTAGGGGTTAATAAGTTTAATATAGTGTTTGCGATGCCCGAGGGCAGCAGTTTAGGGGTTAATAGGTAGTTTATGGGTGTTAGTGTACTTTGTAACATTTTAGTTATGAGTTTTGTGAAACAGTTTTGTTACACAAAATCCATAACTGCTGCTCTCAGATGGCGGTATGGATCGTGTCAGTATAGGCTGTAACACAAGCATTTTAGCCGGACCGCACAACCTGTAATACCGGAATGGACGTTGCTGTACAGGCTAAAATGCTTGCGGTATGGCAATACGAACACGACTCGTAATATGTGTTCCTGGCCATTACGCTGGAATTGCCATTTTATTGCGTTAAAAGCCATAATGCAAAACTCGTAATCTACCTGATAGTTTCTATTATGACCCAATCACCAAAAGCAGCAGTTGTTATCCTTTATAGTGATTTGCACATGATGTAGCTCTTTATATGCAGATAACTCCTATATTTTAGTTAAAAACTGTGCTAGTCTGTATATGCTTTAATGGCTTGCACTGTCAAATGTTGGATGTAAAATTAGAGGTTTTGGTTTAATATGGGAAAAATAATTGAAGAACTATCCAGTCTGGTACATATAGTAAATCAAGTAAGACTACCTATTGATAAGATGAGAGGTGAGGATAGAGGAATGTGGCTGAATCAGATGTAGTAGACCATAGGTAAGATGATAAAGTTTCAAAAATCCACTTATCACTGTCTATGGCTGTGGTTTTCAGCCAGTGCGCCACCAAGGGCTTGAAGTGTGCAGTGAACCAGCTACACCAGTTAAAAATCACTGGGTGTGTAAGTACTGAGCTGAGTGATGGAGACTGCATTGTGAACAATGGGAATAAGTAATAGCAGTTACCTCTCCCATTGCTGAGGTGCTGGTTCCAGCAATGGGGTTTTGGTCTGTTATCTTCTGGGCCAGTGCTAAGCTTCTTTAAGTCCTCATGGTAGAAACTCTCAGAGCACTAAATGAGACTGGTTGAAAGAACTGGGAATGGTAGACAACTGGAAAATAGAAAATAGAGCAGTGTCTATCAGAATAATGTATGTCCTTTACTTAATACACGGCTAGATTACGAGTTATGCGCGCTATATGGAAATTAACGAACGCAACAAAAGTTGCGTTTTTTAACCCCCTATAGTGCAGCCATTACAAATTTTCAAACAGCCGGCTTGTGCATGCAATTTGGTTTGCGTTGAGCGCCATACCGCACAAAATACAAGCACTGTTTTGACGTGCTCATGCACGCTTCCCCCATAGACATCAATGGGAAAAGCGGGTCAGAAAAAAGCCTAACACCTGCGATCACGGAATGAAAAGCTCCGTAATGCAGCCCTATTGATGTCTATGGGGAAAAATAAAGTTAAGTTTAAACCTAAACCCTAACATAAACCCCGAGTCTAAACACCCCTAATCTGACGCCCCGAAATCGCTGCCACCTACCTACAGTTATTAACCCCTACTCTGCCGCTCCCAATATCGCCGCCACCTAATTAAAGTTATTAACCCCTAATCTGCCGCTCCTGATAATGCTGCCACTATATTAAAGTTATTAG
The DNA here is from genome assembly GCF_027579735.1 of Bombina bombina. Lineage (NCBI taxonomy): Eukaryota > Metazoa > Chordata > Amphibia > Anura > Bombinatoridae > Bombina > Bombina bombina. Next base: position 80,002,654 of record NC_069506.1, on the reverse strand, counting down.
CCCCTATTCCGCCACACCCGAACATTGCCGCCACTATATTAAAGTTATTAACCCCTATTCCGCCGCTCCCCGACATCGCCACCACTACATAAAGGTATTAACCCCTAAACCTCTGACCTCCCACATCACTAAAACTAAATAAACCTATTAACCCCTAAACCGCCAGCCCCCCACATTGCAGCAACCTAAATTAAACTATATTAACCCCTAAACCTAACCCTAATGTAACCCTAACCATAACACCCCCTAACTTTAACATAATTAAAATAGAGCTAAACTAAAGTGACAATTATTAACTAAATAATACCGATTTAAAATTAAATACATACTTACCTGTGAAATAAAACCTAAACTAGCTACAATATAACTAATAGTTATATTGTAGCTAGCTTAGGTTTTATTTTTATTTCAAAGGTAAGTTTGTATTTATTTTAACTAGATAGACTAGTTAGTAACTAGTTATTAACTATTTACTAACTACCTAGTTAAAATAAATACAAACTTACCTGTGAAATAAAACCTAAGCTGCCTTACATTAAAACCTAACATTAGAAAAAATAAAAAACACTAATATTAAAACATTTAAAAAACCTACCATTACAAAAAATAGCAAACAAAACAATTAATATTATTCCTATTCTAATACCCTTTAAAGGGCCTTTTGTAGGGCATTGCCCTAAATTAAACAGCTCTTTTACCTGAATTTTTTTACAAAGACCCACTAACATTACAAACCCCCACCCCCCCCAAACCCACAAAATAAAAAAAAACTATCTAAAAAACTAATCTACCCATTGCCCTGAAAAGGGCATTTAGCTCTTTTGCTGCCCAAACCCTAGTCTAAAAAAAACCCCACCCAAAAAACCCTTAAAAAAAAAAAACTAACACTAAACCCTGACGATCCACTTACAGTTTTTGAAGTCCCGCTTGAACGATCTTCAGGATGGACCCGCTCCACGCCATCGGCATCAAGATAGAAGATGCCGTCTGGATGAAGATAGAAGAGGCCGCCTGGATGAAGACTTCTCACTGCCTGGATGAGGACTTCACCGCCTGGATGAAGATAGAAGAGGCCGCCTGGATGAAGACTTCTCACCGCCAGGATGAGGACTTTGCCGCCTGGATGACGATAGAAGAGGCGATCTGGATGAAGACTTCTCGCCACCTGGATGAAGATCATTCAAGCAGGACTTCAAAAACTGTAAGTGGATCGTCGGGGGTTAGTGTTAGTTTTTTTGTAAGCTTTTTTTGGGTGTTTTTTTTTTTTAGATTAGGGTTTGGGCACCAAAAGAACTAAATGCCCTTTTAAGGGCAATGCCCTTAAAAAGGGGGGTCTTAGTATTTTTTTTCAGGGAAAAGAGCTGATATCTTTGGGGCAATGCCCCACAAAAGGCCCCTTTAAGGGCTATTGGTAGTTTATTGCAGACTGGGGAGGGTATTTTGGGTGGGCTTTTTATAGGGCTATTAGATTAGGAGTAATTCTTTTTTATTTTGGATAATTTCGCTTGTTATTTTTCATAATTTACTTTGTTATTTTTTGTAATTTAGTCTTCTTTTTTATTTTTTGTAATTAGATACTTTGTCATTTTTAGAGTAGTGTTGTTTTTTTTTAATGTGTAGTTTAGTTTTATTTAATTGGCAGTTAGTTTAATTTTAGTTTAATAATTATATTAGTTTAATTGTTAGTTTAAATTTAGTTTTTTTAATTTGACAGGTAAGTTTTAATTTAATTTTAGCTAGGGAAATTGTAATTTTAATATAAAGTTAGGGGGCGTTAGGTTTAGGGGTTACTAGTTTAATTTTGTTTATTGCAATGTGGGGGCTTTCGGTTTAGGGGTTAATAGTTTACTTTAGTATATTTCGTTGTGGGGGCTTGCTGTTTAGGGGTTAATAGGTTTATTATAGTGGCGGCGGTGTAGGGCTTAATAACTTTAGTACAATGGGGGCGATGTGGGTGAACGGCAGATTAGGGGTTAATAATATTTAAATAGTGTTTGCGATGCGGGAGGGCAGCGGTTTAGGGGTTAATAACTTTATTATAGTGGTTACGATGTCAGGGAGTAGCGGAATAGGGGTCAATAATTATTTTTAGTGGCGGCGATGTCGGGAGCGGCAGATTAGGGGTTAATAAGTTTAATATAGTATTTGCAATGCGGGAGGGCCTTGGTTTAGAGGTTAATAGGTAGTTTATGGGTGTTAGTGTACTTTGTAACACTTTAGTTATGAGTTTTATGTTACAATTTTGTAGCGTAAAACTCATAACTACTGCTCTCAGATTGCAAAACGGATTGTGTCGGTATAGGCTGGAACGCAAGCTTTTTATCCTGACCGCAAAACTCGTTTTAGTCCCATGAAAATGTTTTATTTTTACGTGTGCGGGACTGACGTTGCGGTACAGGCTAAAAGGCTTGCGATACAGCTATATCAACAAGACTTGTAAGTGTCGTGCTGTACTTCTCTAGCCGTTGCTAGGGACACGGCACCTGCTGTTATCCTCGTTGCCTAGGGGGGAGTCGGCTCCTCTCTGTGTGTGGCGGTAACGTCATTGCTGCACGCTTTCCTTGTTCTGAAGCCAGTCGGTTCTCCTGTGGTGCGAACCCTGCGCCTATGTAAGTAAACAAACATCCACACAAAGTCCCAGCACGGAAGATCCAATCACACACTTGTTATTTGAAAATAAAGTTCATCCTTATTGTAGATAAAAACAGCCAGAAACATTTTAAAACCAAAGCAGAGTAAACGAACAAGGTGATAGGAGAACCTCAGGCCCCCCGCATCATACGCGTTTCATGCCCGTAGGCATTTGTTCACTGATAAATGGGAGGGCCAAGGACAGCTCCTTTTAAACTATAATCCACCAATCCCATGATGCATGTTTCCAATTGGAACACAGCCAATTAGCATGTTTAGTTACAAATTAACCCCTATCACCTATACAATATTGCACCACAGTATCGTGTGAGATGGGAATCATAATATAATATGACTATGCATGACTAAACATTTCTAATATTATAAAGTTATAAATAAATATATGAAATTACTGAAGCATTAATAATAATATTGAAATACAAGCGGAAAGCGGGTCACAGGTGGAAAAACAAAAGCATCTTTATTGTTGGTCAAACATGGAAAGTAAAACAAAAAGTAATAAAACAAACTACATGTAGAAAAAAACGGTCAGTCGCATTTCGGGTCACATCTTCATCTGTGACCTAAGTGTGTCAAATAATTGAACATGTATATACCCTAAGAATATAGCTGATAGGATGATCCATTGATTAAACAGTCATTAGCAGCTGTTGTAGAAACCTCCTCAGTATCCTTCACCCTTAATGAGCCACATAGAGAAAAGCATTTGTAATATAGAATCAAAGTACAATGTTAACATAAGTCCTTGTATAAAAGTAAACAATAATCAAACCAGCATCTCAATAATGGCATATATATGATTGTCTTACGGCTAGATTTAGAGTTTGGCGTTAGCCGTCAAAACCAGCGTTAGAGGCTCCTAACGCTGGTTTTGGGCTACCGCTGGTATTTAGAGTCAGTCAGGAAAGGGTCTAACGCTCACTTTCCAGCCGCGACTTTTCCATACCGCAGATCCCCCTACGCCATTTACGTATCCTATCTTTTCAATGGGATCTTCCTAACGCCGGTATTTAGAGTCTTGGCTGAAGTGAGCGTTAGAAATCTAACGACAAAACTCCAGCCGCAGAAAAAAGTCAGGAGTTAAGAGCTTTCTGGGATAACGCCGGTTCATAAAGCTCTTAACTACTGTGCTCTAAAGTACACTAACACCCATAAACTACCTATGTACCCCTAAACCGAGGTCCCCCACATCGCCGCCACTCTATTAAAAATGTTTAACCCCTAATCTGCCGACCGCACACCGCCGCCACCTACGTTATCCCTATGTATCCCTAATCTGCTGCCCCTAACACCGCCGACCCCTATATTATATTTATTAACCCCTAATCTGCCCCCCACAACGTCGCCGCCAGCTACCTACAATTATTAACCCCTAATCTGCCGACCGGACCTCACCACTACTATAATAAAGTTATTAACCCCTAATCCGCCTCACTCCCGCCTCAATAACCCTATAATAAATAGTATTAACCCCTAATCTGCCCTCCCTAACATCGCCGACAGCTAACTTCAAGTATTAACACCTAATCTGCCGACCGGACCTCACCGCTACTCTAATAAATGTATTAACCCCTAAAGCTAAGTCTAACCCTAACCCTAACACCCCCCTAAGTTAAATATAATTTAAATCTAACAAAATAAATTAACTCTTATTAAATAAATTATTCCTATTTACAGCTAAATACTTACCTGTAAAATAAACCCTAATATAGCTACAATATAAATAATAATGATATTGTAGCTATTTTAGGATTAATATTTATTTTACAGGCAACTTTGTATTTATTTTAACCAGGTACAATAGCTATTAAATAGTTATTTACTATTTAATAGCTACCTAGTTAAAATAATTACAAAATTACCTGTAAAATAAATCCTAACCTAAGTTACAATTAAACCTAACACTACACTATCAATAAATTAATTAAATAAAATACCTACAATTATCTACAATTAAACCTAACACTACACTATCAATAAATTAATTAAATACAATACCTACAAATAAATACAATTAAATAAACTAACTAAAGTACAAAAAAATAAAAAAGAACTAAGTTACAAAAAATAAATTTTTTTTTACAAACATTAGAAAAATATTACAACAATTTTAAACTAATTACACCTACTCTAAGCCCCCTAATAAAATAACAAAGCCCCCCAAAATAAAAAAATGCCCTACCCTATTCTAAATTAAAAAAGTTCAAAGCTCTTTTACCTTACCAGCCCTTAAAAGGGCCTTTTGTGGGGCATGCCCCAAAGAAAACTGCTCTTTTGCCTGTAAAAGAAAAATACAACCCCCCCAACATTAAAACCCACCACCCACATACCCCTAATCTAACCCAAACCCCCCTTAAAAAAACCTAACACTACCCCCCTGAAGATCATCCTACCTTGAGTCGTCTTCACTCAGCCGAGCCACCGATGGAACTGAAGAGGAGATCCGGAGCGGCAGAAGTGATCCTCCAAGGGGCGCTGAAGAAGTCTTCCATTCGATGAAGTGATCCTCCAAGCGGCGCTGAAGAAGTCTTCCATCCGATGAAGTGATCCTCCAAGCGGCACTGAAGAAGTTTTCCATCCGGGCGATGTCATCTTCCAAGCGGGGTCTTCAATCTTCTTTCTTCAGGATCCATCTTGCAGACCTCCGACGCGGAACATCCTGCTGGCCCGACGGACTACCGACGAATGAAGGCTCCTTTAAGGGACGTCATCCAAGATGGCGTCCCTCGAATTCCGATTGGCTGATAGGATTCTATCAGCCAATCGGAATTAAGGTAGGAAAATTCTGATTGGCTGATTGAATCAGCCAATCAGATTCAAGTTCAATCCGATTGGCTGATCCAATCAGCCAATCAGATTGAGCTCACATTCTATTGGCTGATCGGAACAGCCAATAGAATGCGAGCTCAATCTGATTGGCTGATTGGATCAGCCAATTGGATTGAACTTGAATCTGATTGGCTGATTCCATCAGCCAATCAGAATTTTCCTACCTTAATTCCGATTGGCTGATAGAATCCTATCAGCCAATCGGAATTCGAGGGACGCCATCTTGGATGACGTCCCTTAAAGGAGCCTTCATTCGTCGGTAGTCCGTCGGGCCAGCAGAATGTTCCGCGTCGGAGGTCTGCAAGATGGATCCTGAAGAAAGAAGATTGAAGACCCCGCTTGGAAGATGACATCGCCCGGATGGAAGACTTCTTCAGCGCCACTTGGAGCATCACTTCATCGGATGGAAGACTTCTTCAGCGCTGCTTGGAGGATCACTTCATCGGATGGAAGACTTCTTCAGCGCCCCTTGGAGGATCACTTCTGCCGCTCTGGATCTCCTCTTCAGTTCCATCGGTGGCTCGGCTGAGTGAAGATGACTCAAGGTAGGATGATCTTCAGGGGGGTAGTGTTAGGTTTTTTTAAGGGGGGTTTGGGTTAGATTAGGGGTATTTGGGTGGTGGGTTTTAATGTTGGGGGGGTGTATTTTTCTTTTACAGGCAAAAGAGCAGTTTTCTTTGGGGCATGCCCCACAAAAGGCCCTTTTAAGGGCTGGTAAGGTAAAAGAACTTTGAACTTTTTTAATTTAGAATAGAGTAGGGCATTTTTTATTTTGGGGGGCTTTGTTATTTTATTAGGGGGCTTAGATTAGGTGTAATTAGCTTAAAATTGTTGTAATATTTTTTAAATGTTTGTAACTTATTTTTTTTATTTTTTGTAACTTAGCTTTTTTTATTTTTTGTACTTTAGTTAGTTTATGTAATTGTATTTAATTGTAGTTATTTGTAGTTAATTTATTTAATTAATTTAATGATAGTGTAGTGTTAGGTTTAATGGTAACTTAGGTTAGGATTTATTTTACAGGTAATTTTGTATTTCTTTTAGCTAGGTAGTTATTAAATAGTCAATAACTATTTAATAACTATTCTAACTAGCTAAAATAAATACAAAGTTACCTGTAAAATAAATATAAATCCTAAAATAGCTACAATGTAAATATTAATTATATTGTAGCTATCTTAGGGTTTATTTTACAGGTAAGTATTTAGTTTTAAATAGGAATAATTTATTAAAGTATAGTGTAGTGTTAGGTGTAATTGTAACTTAGGTTAGTTTTTATTTTACAGGTAAATTTCTCTTTATTTTAGCTAGGTAACTATTAAATAGTTAATAACTATTTAATAGCTATTGTACCTAGTTAAAATAAATTGAAATTTGCCTGTAAAATAAATATTAATCCTAAAATAGCTACAATATAATTATAATTTATATTGTAGCTATATTAGGGTTTATTTTACAGGTAAGTATTTAGCTTTAAATAGGAATAATTTATTTAATAAGAGTTAATTTATTTCGTTAGATTTAAATTATATTTAACTTAGGGGGGTGTTAGTGTTAAGGTTAGACTTAGCTTTAGGGGTTAATAACTTTATTATAGTAGCGGCGAGGTCCGGTCGGCAGATTAGGGGTTAATACTTGAAGTTAGGTGTCGGCGATGTTAGGGAGGGCAGATTAGGGGTTAATACTATTTATTATAGGGTTATTGAGGTGGGAGTGAGGCGGATTAGGGGTTAATAACTTTATTATAGTAGCGGTGAGGTCCGGTCGGCAGATTAGGGGTTAATAATTGTAGGTAGGTGGAGGCGACGTTGGGGGCGGCAGATTAGGTTAATAAATATAATATAGGGGTCGGCTGTGTTAGGGGCAGCAGATTAGGGGTACATAGGGATAATGTAGGTTGCAGCGGTGTACGGAGCGGCAGATTAGGGGTTAAAAAAATATGCAGGTGTCAGCGATAGCGGGGGCGGCAGATTAGGGGTTAATAAGTGTAAGGTTAGGGGTGTTTAGACTCGGGGTTCATGTTAGGGTGTTAGGTGCAGACTTAGGAAGTGTTTCCCCATAGAAAACAATGGGGCTGCGTTAGGAGCTGAACGCTGCTTTTTTGCAGGTGTTAGTTTTTTTTTCAGCTCAAAATGCCCCATTGTTTTCTATGGGGGAATCGTGCACGAGCACGTTTTTGAAGCTGGCCGCGTCCGTAAGCACCGCTGGTATTGAGAGTTGCAGTGGCGGTAAATATGCTATACGCTCCCTTTTTGGAGCCTAACGCAACCCTTCTGTGAACTCTAAATACCAGCGGTATTTAAAAGGTGCGGGAGAAAAAAAGCATGCGTAGCTAACGCACCCCTTTGGCCGCAGAACTCTAAATCTAGCTGTTAGTTTTAATCTATGTTTCTATTACTATTGGCAATTCCTTAATTATAAGACGCTTGATCCAAGGTATAAGACAAATGTATTTCACAAAAAGTGAATTAAAATTTCTGTACACCTCACTGTTCTTGCAGTTTGAACAGTGTTCTACATTGTAAATTCTTTGTGAAACACAAGATTGAAACTGCTTAGTTACCAAAGCATGTCCACAAGCATTACAGTTGGATTTTCCACCTCTAAAGTGACCCTTAGACATGAGCCAACTACTCTGTGGATGTAAGTTGCGGACCATGCTAGGGGATAAGCGATTTCCCAAAGTCTGATTACGTCGGGAGACAAAGCAAAAACCCTTTTTGACTATAGGTATGTTGTATCCTCTTTCAATAAATTTTTGTTGGAGCAGGGCACCCTCTAAACGGAAGGTGTCTTCACTTGAACAATTTCGTTTTAACCTGATGAACTCCCTTTTTATCATACCAAAACCTGTACTCTTAGGATACAAGCTCTTTGCATGTAGAAGAGTATTTGATTTAATTGGTTTACAGTACAGCTCAGTATTGATGACATTGTTGCATGGATCACCTTTCAGTGTAAGGTCAAGATATGGTACTTTAAAGGAATCACAAGAATATGTGAATTCCAGACCACAATCATTAGCATTAAGTGATGCAACAAAATCATCAGCCTCTTTAGCTGTACCTGTCCAGATAAAAAGTAAGTCGTCAATGTACCGTCTATAAAATGTAATATGTTGACGAAAGGAATTTTGTTGTCCATAAATGTGGAACAGCTCCCACCAACCCATAAAAAGGTTGGTGTACGAGGGGGCAAACTTTGCCCCCATTGCTGTTCCACGTTTCTGGAGAAAAAAATCATTTTCAAACAAAAAATAGTTATGATTGAGTAAAAACCCTATTGTGTTAACAATATATTCTGTAAAATCTGCTGAATAATTGCTAAATTTGTCCAAGAAGAACCTTTTGGACTGTAGGCCCAAATCATGTGGGATGGCCGAATATAGCCCAATAACATCCACAGTGAGCCATTTACTGTCCTGGGACCAATTTTCTTTTTTTTTTTTTTTTTTAATTTTTAAAACATTTTATTGAGTAAGAAAAGATTACACTTACAGTGAAAATAACCATAATGTTGTACGTATAGATACTCAGATAAATCGTATTAGTGAACAGTATTACACAGACGGTTAGGGGGGGGCATTGTCCATTGAGAGAGAGTCTTTGATGAAACTAGTGATCAGGGAAGCTCCCCAAGGGTGAGGTAATATTAGCAGGTACGGTGCTGAGAAGGGGTTGATCGTTTAAGTTAGTGATGGTACATATCACTCATTACCTGACTTTTCAACAGTTCAATATAACTTTTACTTCTCCATCTGGTATCCTCGCAGATAAGGTGCAATCCTCACAAACATAAACTGCATGAAAACCATAACATTTCAAAAACATGTGCCCATACGGGCTAAGACAATAAGGAAAAAGAAAAAGAGAAAAGAAAGAGGAACAAAAGGAGAGATGGGAACATAGAAAGGGGAAAGGGCAAAGAAGAATAGGAGAAAGGGAAGGCTAAATAATTTGATAAAGTGGAGAGTTGATCCAGACGGGGCGGCCCACCCCAAGGCTGCAGAGTCTGTTAAACTATCTATGAGTGTAGGAGGGTCTGCCAGTAAAATTGTATGTTATGGTAAAAGTCAAGACCACCATTCTTAAAGTATGCGTATTCTTCAATTTCTAGTAGTTCTGATGTGCTATGCAGCCATTCCTGTCGAGTTGGGATCTGGGCAGATTTCCACTTGCGCGCAATAAGTAATTTGGCTCCGTTTAAGCTATATTGTAGAAGTTTCCATTTTATTTTACATATTTTCTTTGGTTTGTAGTTTAGAAGGGCTGTGGTTGGGGGCAGTTCAAATTGTTCTCCCATGATAGTTTTCAAATTGTGAGTAATGTCTTCCCAAAATGGGAGTAGTTTCGGGCAGTGCCACCAGATATGGGCCATTGTGCCCGGAGATCCGCAACCTCTCCAGCATGTGGCATTAGATTGAGGATATATTCGTTTAAGCCTGTCAGGGGTAAGGTACCATCTAAACAGGACTTTGTGGTTAAGCTCCAATATTCTGGGGGAGGAGGAGGACTTAGCAGAGTTATAACATATGTTATCCCATTGCTCTTTGGGTATAGAAATTCCTAAGTCAGTTTGCCAGTTAGAGATATATGAGGATGTGGGTAGGGTAAGGGTGTCATCTAACAGTCTTTTAGTGATAGACAGTGAACCTCTGGGCGTCACTCCCTCTAGACAGAGTCTTTCAAATTTCGTCAGATCCCTCAGTAAATCCTGTTTATGGGGTGATGAGCCTAGTAAATGTGTAATTTGAGCATATTTTAGCCATCGGGAGAAAGTTCCACCGACTAGTTCTACAAGCTGCGATCTGAGTTTCAATTTTCCTCCCTCGGTCAGGTAAGTGAACGGTATAGTTGGGCCTGTATCAGGGGAGTACGCTTCGTTCAGGATAAGCCCCCCGTGGAATTCCGCATTTATCGGAATTGGTGTCATTGGTGAGATGTATGTCGTGAGGCCTTTAGTCTTAAGTCTGATGTTATCCCATGTACGGAAGTAGTGAGCGTAGAGGGGGGAGGTTCTAGATAGCGTGGGTCTACATGCTTGTTTAATCCAACACAATGGCCCTAAAGTGGGTGAGCGCAACAGGAAGGAATCTATAGAGGACCATGCTTTTGTGTGTGTGACATCATGCCACTCTAGGATTTTTTGCAGAACTACAGCTTTATAGTAATATGATATTAGTGGTACCCCCAAGCCTCCCTTGCGTAGGGGTTTCGTCAAGATCTTTTTACTAATACGGGGTTTTACCTTTCCCCAGATAAAGGAATTTATCATGGATTGTAGTTTAGTCAGGTAATGCAATGGCAGTTGGATTGGTGCAGCCTGAAGTAGATACAGGATTTGGGGCAAGGTGGTCATTTTAACTGCCTGGATCCTTCCCCACCAAGACAGGGGTTTCTCCTGCCAGGAGTCAAAATCTTTCCTAAGTTTGTATAATAGTGGTATATAATTGAATTTAAACAATTTGTTAACAGAGGGGGCCAAATAAATTCCAAGGTATTTGAGTTTATCCTGAAGTAAGGTGTACGAGCATAGAGTTTTGAGATTCTCAAAGCTTTCTTTTGGTAGGTTAATATTAAGGATTTCAGATTTTCTAGCATTGATGGAGAAGTTAGAGTGGGCACTAAATCTCTCAAATTCTGTCAATAAGTGTGGCAGGGACTTATGTGGATGCGTTAAGAAGGTGAGAACATCGTCAGCATAAAGAGTGAGCTTATACGTGTTGGGACCTAACTGTGGGCCAGTGATATGTGAGTTTCTCCGAATGTGGGCCGCTAGTATCTCAATGGATACGGCAAACAGTAGAGGAGACAGGGGACACCCCTGTCTCGTGCCATTTTGAATTCTAAAGCTGTCAGAGAGTGTGTTATTTGCCCTGACCTTGGCGGTCGGGCAGGAGTAGAGGCTAAAGATCCTCCGAAGCATCATGGGTCCTATCCCAATAGTAGTCAGGCAAAGCCTCAAGAAGGCCCAGTCCAGCCGGTCAAATGCTTTCTCAGCATCGGTTGAAATCAGGATGGTAGGTATTTTTGACCGGCCAGACTGCTCAATTAGGTGTAAGACCCTTGTGGTGTTGTCCCTTGCTTCTCTTTTTGGGATAAAGCCAGATTGGTCGGTGTGAATAACCTGTGGCAAGATTTTATTCATTCTGGTCGCTAATATTTTTGAGTAAAGCTTAATATCTGTATTAAGTAAAGATATTGGTCTATAGTTGCCCACCTGAGTGGTGTCCTTGTCCGGCTTAGGGATAACTGATATGTATGCCTCAAGGGAGCCCTCTGACCATGTTGTTCCCTTATCTATAGACTGAAATAGGGTTGTTAAATGGGGGATAAGCAGGTTTTTATATTGTTTATAGTAGGCGTTTGAGAACCCGTCTGGACCTGGGCTTTTATGTAAGGGGAGGGAATTTATGGCTGTTGTTACTTCCTGAGGTGTAATGGGGCTGTCTAGAAGTTCTGATAGTTCTTTAGGGATGCTGGGAAGAGAGGCGTCTAGTATGTACTGTTCTGTGGCTGAGGGCGTTGCAGTTGCTGGGGGGATCTGTAGGTTATAGAGACTGCTATAGAAGTTTTTAAACTCCTCAACTATTGAGGGGCTACTTACTAAACTGTGCCCCGCATTGTTCACTATCTTATGAATATGCGTGCTTAGCCTACGCTCCTTAAGAACTCTAGCTAGAGAGGGGCCTATCTTATTAGACCTAGCCAGGGATGTCTTTTTGAGATATATCGCCCTAGTTTGGGCTTCCTTGTAGAGTAATCTATTTAAGTCATTTCTGTGCTGCCTCAGGAGGTCGGAAAGGGAGAGGTCGGCGGGTGCTTCTTGGTGTTGTTTCTCTAGAGTGCGTATGGAATGCAGAATAGTCGAGATTTGTGTTCTAAAGTGTTTTGTCTGTAAAGCTTTATGTTTGATCAGTTCTCCACGCAGGACCGATTTATGTGCTTCCCAAAGTGAGTGGGGGGAGATGTCATTTGTTTTATTAATTCTAAAGTATTCCTCAACGGTATCTGCTATGTGTTTGGAGAGTATTTTATTTTTTAGCAACGCTTCGTCTAACCTCCAAACAAAGGGGGATAGGGGGGTTTCTGACCATTCAAGGGTTATTGATACCATAGCGTGATCCGACCAACTAGTTGGGGTGATTTCTGCATTCTGAATTTGGCCGTATATAGATTGATCAGCTAAAACATAATCTATGCGGGAGTAGTTTCTGTGTGGGTTTGAGTAAAAGGTGTAGGTGCGTTGGGAAGGGTGTTTCAGTCTCCATGTGTCAAGTAAAGTCAGGGTTTGAATGAGGGACACTGTGTCAGTGAGTGTTTTAGGGGGAACACTGCTGCGTCCCGTTGAACAGTCCAAGGTGGGGTCAAATGCTAAGTTAAAGTCCCCTGCCAGAACAAGAGGTCCCTTCAGGTGAGAGAGTATATGACGTTTGAGTGTTTTCAGGAATTTGGTCTGTTTTGTGTTAGGAACATAAATGTTAGTCAGTGTTAACGGCCTGTTAAATAGTAAGCCAGTCACTATTATCCACCTACCTCCCGGGTCAGAGACAGTTTCTAGCAGTTGGAATGGTAAGTGTCTGTGGAACAGAATCCCCACCCCTCCTGTTTTCCTAGTATTATGGGAAAAGTATCCCACAGGGTAGTCTTTGTTAGAGAATAGAGGGGGGGAGTCCTTAGGGAAGTGGGTCTCCTGGACGAAGACTATGTCTGCTTTTATCTTTTTGAACCACGCCAGTGCTACGAAGCGCTTGGTGGGAGAGTTTAGTCCTTTAACGTTCTGTGTAACTATTGAGACTAATGGAGGCGCCATAATGTTCTGGGTAATCGGCAATTTAAGATGTGTAGCCTAAGTGTATGCAGGTGGGTGCTAACGTGTTTACTAAGGGGAATAGGAAGGGTAGTTCTTACCTGAAGCCGCAATTCCTCTCGAAGCGTACCGCCCCATCCAGACCAAATGGACGGGGTAAGTGTAGGGAAGAAAAGGGGGAAACAAAGGACAGATAGAAGTCTAAAAGAAGAAAACACAATAATTAATAATCCAGTTATAGACTGAACATCAATATTAATACACCAAAAATTAAACAAACAGTGCATGAGTATTCTAACAGGAGTACTCATAGGTAGAGTGGGGGGGAAAAAGTGGCTGCTACTACGTTTGGTAGCAGGCCGGTTATCTAATCACATTATTTTATAGGAACGTGAATTCTGGTAGGTCATCTAGAAATATGGGCAGCAATTGTAACAGGCCATATGGGAGGTTAATCTCACTTTTGACGGCTGGGATAATCAACAGACCTCAATAACCATATGTAGGGACTAAGTAGGGGGACAGTAAAACTGGGAGTCTAATGTTACTGCTGTAAGTCTAGATGGCTAGGGACCAGTTGTTTATTCTAGGCATGTACAGTATGGCTAATGAAAAGCAGAAAGCATAACCGCACATTCTTTGCATTAGTTAAATTTTTTTCAAGAGAATCAATCCGGGTTTGAGGATGGGTCTTTGGGCTGTGTTCTGTTTCGTTTGTGGCGTGAGACCTGAGTCCAGTCTTGTCGTCGTGTTCGCTGATCTTTAGGTGGGGGAGGCATGTCGGATATGGAGGGAAGAGTAGGGGGCCGAATGCCCAGCTGGGAGCAGAATGATTCCAGGTCTTCGGGGCTTCTGTAGATAGCAGAAACATTGTCCTTTACTACTCTGAGACAGAAAGGGAAGCCCCAACGGTATGGTATTTTTTGTTCTCTCAAAAGCAGTGTCAGGGGTTTAGCCTCCCTCCTCTTTGTTAAAGTCATTTGACTCAGGTCTGCAAAAAATTGTAAAGCATGTCCCTCAAAAGTAATGGGTGCTTGTTGTCTTGCTGCAGATAGGATATCCTCTTTGTCTTTATAATTAGTGAATTTCAGTATAATGTCCCGCGGGGGTGCGGGGTCTTTGGGCAGGGGTCTTAAGGCACGATGAAAACGGTTTAGCAGGTATTCCTTACCCCTGACCTCTTGATTTTTGTTTCCCATGAGCTCATTAAACAGTTTCTGGAGAAAGGGCAGCAGGTCTGCAGCTTTAATAGATTCAGGGACTCCCCGTATCCTGATATTGTGGCGTCTGCCTCTATTATCCAGGTCCTCAACCTGGTCTTGTAGTTGCTGAATAATATTGGAGTTGCAGGTTGAATGTTGTATTTGTTGGTCAAGTAGCCTGTCTGTGCTTTCTAGGCTTTCTTCCAGATTTGCAATTCTATTGCCTATTTCGCCAATTTCTTTTTTAACCTCAGTGAGGCTTGATTTAATCATTGAGCTCACTTGTGTTATGAAGTTGGAGAAATCTTCTTTAGAGGGGAGAGATAGTATATCTGCCTTAGTAAGAATATTGTCTTCTTCCAATGTTATGTCAGTCTCTGCCTGTGCAGGGGGAGATTTTGAAGGAGAAGAGGGAGTATGTGCAGTGGGGTTATCCATGGCCTTAAAGAAAGAGTGAACTTTAGGTGTAACTGCCCCGGTTCCCTTTAATGTTTTTTCAGTTCTGGGCCCCTTCCTAGTAGCCATGAAAGAGCAATGTTAAACAAGGTTTAGATGGAACTATCAGAGTCAGGCTAGTGAGCTAGGTTGCTGCCCGCTGTGAGGGGATTAATCACTCTTGGTAAAAATGGAGAGGATTGTGACAAAGAGGGTCTCTGAAACTGATATCTAGATATCCACGTGGCCTAGTTATGGCGGTGATAACTGCCCAATATCGTTGAGGTATTCACAGTGTCTTAGTTTGCGCTAACATATGGTGTGTAACAGATTCATCTATATATATTGTCACAGGGTTTCATACTCCTTTATGTAGCGGCTCTGTATGTATGGCCTTGCGTGGAAGCTCTGAAAGATTTACTCACTGCGGTGTCTGGAGCCGTTGGATTTTGCGGTCACATATCGCCTCAATGTCTGATCGCAGTCTCCTGTGTTCCGAAGGGGTGAGATGACGGTTAGTCAGCCGGGCAGGCCTGTGGTTTGAGGATGTAGTGGCCTCCGGGTGTTTGTGTCGGACCGCGTGGTCGGCCGCGCTGTGTTAGAAATGCTGATCTTCTACGGTGCTGGCTGGAGTTTAAAACTTCTATTACTCGATCATTGATGTCAGCGGGTGTTCTGTAGCTAATAGACACATATAGATAGATGTTCCTAAGCCGTTAAAAGTTTTAATAAAACCGGCCTCACACCGGAGCTCTTTCAGCTTGCGTCCATTTCTGAAGCAGGCTAGCTCCGCCCCCAGAGGGACCAATTTTCTTTATCCAGCAGAATCAACAGATGTTTGGTGTCTTTAAGAAAGCTAGGTACAAGCTGAACAAGAGGTTGGAGAATGCTGTCTATCCAGGCTGACAGTCTTTCCAAAAGGGAGCCAATACCCGATACTATAGGTCTGCCCTTGATGGAATCTAGAGACTTATGGACCTTCGGGAGATGTAGAGATAGTCCAGGGTGTCATTATCAAAATATCTCGCCTCCCTACCATCATCCAGAAGGTCATATACAAGTCTTTGAAAATCCAAAGTTGGATTTCTGTTCAATCATAGGTAGATCTCAGTATCATTAAGTTGGCGATATGCCTCATTGATGTAATCATCTCTATTTAATACCACCCTTGTTGGCTTGATTAATTATGATATTAATAATATACATACATAGAAATATTTTTTAATATATACAGAAAATACTATTTTTAATAAATAGATTTACATCCATCTAGGAATTTAGACCACCAGGGTATCTAGTTTTAAGGTGAAATATCCAAAATACTTCCCTTTCATCTAGTTCGATTACTCTATTACCCCCTCTCATGGTCATGGGAATGAAATCAATAGCCTGCACCCTCAGCAGTGAGCTGTCAGAATTGTGCATGATATGGAAATGTTTGGCTATAGGAGTTTTAGATTTGGGGTCCTCTATAACCCTCACATGTTCAAGAAACCTGTCTTTTAGCATTCTTTTCGTACAATCTGTGTATTGTTTATTACAACCCAAGCAAGCCAATAAACAGACTACACGAGTTGTAGCATAGTTAATAAAATATCTAATATAAAACTCTTTATTGAGTACAGAAGATCTGCATGTACTGCCTTGCATTACATAATTACATGTTTTACAACGTGAGGCTCCACATTTATCAAAAAAACTTTTTTCTTTCTCAACCACCCTGATGTGTCAATCCTGGGTAAGCCTGAGGGAGACAAAGTATCCCTGAGAGTTTGAGGTTTACAGGGCACAAACTTACAACCATTCTGTACAATTTTGTAAAGAATCGAGTCACTGTGTAAAATAGTAAGATGTTGTTTAATAATGTTGCATATTTGGCTAAATTCAGTACTATACGATGTTACAAATGTAGGTGTAAAAGAACCTTCGGCTAGATTACGAGTTGTGTGTTAGGCTTAAAAAGCAGCGTTAAGAGGTCCTAACGCTGCTTTTTAACGCCCGCTGGTATTACGAGTCTTGCAGGTACAGGTCTACCACTCACTTTTTTGGCCAGACTTGGAAATACCGCAAATCCACTTACGTAAATTGTGTATCCTCTTTTTTCAATGGGACTTGCATATGGCCGGTATTATGAGTCTGACAAAAAGTGAACGGTAGACCCTCTCCTGTCAAGACTGGTACCGCATTTAAAAGTCAGTAGTTAAGGGTTTTACACTACAACGCCGTAGCATAAAACTCTTAACTAAAGTGCTAAAAAGTACACTAACACTCATAAACTACCTATTAACCCCTAAATCGAGACCCTCCCACATCACAAACACTTAAAAAAAATATTTAACCCCTAATCTGCCGAACCGGACATCGCCGCCACTATAATAAATGTATTAACCCCTAAACCTCTGCACTCCCGCCTCGCAAACAGTTAAATATTATTAACCCCTAATCTGCCGTCCCTAACATCGCCGCCACCTACCTACACTTATTAACCCCTAATCTGCCGCCCCAACATCGCCGCCACTATACTAAAGTTATTAACCCCTAAATCTAAGTCTAACCCTAACCCCCCCTAGCTTAAATATATTTTAAATAAATCTAAATAAAAATTACTATCATTATTCACCCCTAATCTTCCGCCCCCAACGTAGCTGCGACTATACTAAATTTATTAACCCCTAAACCTAAACCTAACCCTGAGTCTAATCCTAACCCCCACTAACTTTAATGTAAAAATAAATCTAAATAAAACCTACTATTAATAGCTAAATAATTCCTATTTAAAACTAAATACTTACCTATAAAATAAACCCTAAGCTAGCTACAATATAACTAATAATTACATTGTATCTAGCTTAGGGTTTATTTTTATTTTACAGGCAAGTTTGTATTTATTTTAACTAGGTACAATAGTTATTAAATAGTTATTAACTATTTAATAACTACCTAGCTAAAATAAATACAAAAGAGCCTTAAAATAAAACCTAACCTAAGTTACAATTACATCTAACACTACACTATAATTAAATTATTTCCCTAAATTAAATAAAATTAAATAAAAATTAAATAAAATTAGCTAAAGTACAAAAAAAAACAACACTAAAGTACAGAAAATAATAAACAAATTACAAGATTTTTAAACTAATTACACCTAATCTAATCCCCCTAACAAAATAAAAAAAGCCCCCCCAAAATAAAAAAAGCCCTACCCTACACTAAATTACAAATAGCCCTTAAAAGAGCCTTTTGCGGGGCATTGCCCCAAAGTTATCGGCTGTTTTACCTGTAAAAAAAATTACAAACCCCCTCCCAACATTAAAACCCACCACCCACACAAACAAACCTACTCTAAAACCCACCCAATACCCCCTTAAAAAAACCTAACACTAACCCCTTGAAGATCACCTTACCAGGAGAAGTCTTCATTCAACCGGGCCGAAGTCCTCAACAAAGCCGGGAGAAGTCTTCATCCAAGCCGGGCAAAGTGGTCCTCCAGACGGGTCTTCATCCAGACGGCATCTTCTATCTTCATCCATCCGGCACGGAGCGGCTCCATCTTCAAGACATCCGACGTGGAGCATCCTCTTCATCCGACGGCTCTTCTGGAATGAAGGTTCCTTTAAATGACGTCATCCAAGATGGCGTCCCTTTATTGGCAATCAGCCAATAGGATTGAGCTGGCATTCTATTGTCTGATTGGAACAGCCAATAGAATGCCAGCTCAATCCTATTGGCTGATTGGATCAGCCAATAGAATTGAACTTCAATCCTATTGGCTGATTGCATCAGCCAATAGATTTTTTTCTACCTTAATTCAGCCAATCGGAATTGAAGGGACGCCATCTTGGATGATGTCATTTAAAGGAACCTTCATTCCAGAAGAGCCGTCGGATGAAGAGGATGCTCTGCGTCGGATGTCTTGAAGATGGACCCGCTCCGTGCTGGATGGATGAAGATAGAAGATGCTGTCTGGATGAAGACTTCTGCCCGTCTGGATGACCACTTCGCCCAGCTTGGATGAAGACTTCTCCCGGCTTCTTTGAGGACTTCGGCCCGGTTGGATGAAGACTTCTCCCGGTAAGATGATCTTCAAGGGGTTAGTGTTAGGTTTTTTTAAGGGGGTATTGGGTGGGTTTTAGAGTAGGGTTGGTTGTGTGGGTGGTGGGTTTTAATGTTGGGTGAGGATTTGTAATTTTTTTTACAGGTAAAAGAGCTGATTACTTTGGGGCAATGCCCCGCAAAAGGCCCTGTTAAGGTCTATTTGTAATTTAGTGTAGGGTTTTTTTATTTTTTTATTTTGGGGGGACATTTTTATTTTGTTAGGGGGATTAGATTAGGTGTAATTAGTTTAAAAATCTTGTAATTTGTTTATTATTTTCTGTAATTTAGTGGGGGGGTTTTGTACTTTAGATAATTGTATTTAATTTAGGGAATTAATTTAATTATAGTGTAGTGTTAGGTGTAATTGTAACTTAGGTTAGGTTTTATTTTACAGGTACTTTTGTATTTATTTTATCTAGGTAGTTATTAAATAGTTAATAACTATTTAATAACTATTGTACCTAGTTAAAATAAATACAAACTTGCCTGTAAAATAAAAGTAAATCCTAAAATAGATACAATGCAACTATTAGTTATATTGTAGCTAGCTTAGGGTTTATTTTACAGGTAAGTATTTCGTTTTAAATAGGAATAATTTAGTTAATGATAGGAATTTTTATTTCGATTTCTTTTAATTATATTTAAGTTAGGGGGTGTTAGGTTTTTAGGTTTAGGGTAAGACTTAGGTTTAGGGGTTAATAACTTTAATATAGTGGCGGCGACGTTGGGGGCCGCAGATTAGGGGTTAATAAGTGTAGGTAGGTGGCGGCGACATTGGGGGCGGCAGAGTAGGGGTTAATAAATATAATGTAGGTGTCGGCGATGTTGGGGGCAGCAGATTAGGGGTTCATAAGTATAATGTAGGTGGCGGCGGTGTCCGGAGCGGCAGATTAGGGGTTAACAATATAATACAGGTGTCGGCAATGTCGGGGGCGGCAGATTATGGGTTAATAAGTGTAAGATTAGGGGTGTTTAGACTCGGGGTTCATGTTAGGATGTTAGGTGTAGATATAACTTTTATTTCCCCATAGGAATCAATGGGGCTGCGTTAAGGAGTTTTACGCTGCTTTTTTGCAGGTGTTTTTTTCAGCCGGCTCTCCCCGTTGATCCCTATGGGGAAATCATGCACGAGCACGTTACACCAGCTCACCGCTAATGTAAGCAGCGCTGGTATTGGAGTGCGGTAATGAGCAAAATTTTGCTCAATGCTCACTTCTTGTCTGGTTTGTAAAAACCCGTAATACCAGCGCTGTCTGTAAGTGAGCGGTGAACATAAACTGCTCGTTAGCACCGCATAGCCTCTAACGCAAAACTCGTAATCTAGCCGCTTGTTTCTTATTTTTATTATAATATCCTAATAGTTTATCACGAGTGATACAATCTACAACTCTCTTGGTTTGTTCCAACATGTTTTTATCATAGCCTATGACCAAAAGTCTATCCATAGTGGATCTAGCATGTTTTTCATAGACATCTGGGTCAGTACAATTACGTTTAACTCTAATTTGCTGACTCTTTGATATAGATTTAATAAGATGGGGGGAGTGGCAAGATTGAGCTAATAGAATTGTATTTACTGCAATAGGTTTACGATATAACTCAGTCTCAATTATTTATTTTTCACAGTTAGGGAATATCCAAAAAATTCAGTTGCTTATTACTGTATTCCACAGTAAATTTCAAATTCAAATTATTTACCTGGACATATTTGTGAAATTCCAACACTAACTCTTGGTCACCCTGCCACACAAAAAGCAGGTCGTCAATATAGCGGCCATAATAAATAATATTATTTCTGTAACGGTTCCTATCTCCAAAGATGTGGAACAGCTCCCACCAAACCAAATAGAGGTTGGTGTAAGAGGGCGCAAATTTAGCGCCCATAGCTGTTCCACACCTCTGGAGATAGTATCTACCCTCAAAAAAAAAAATAATTGTGTGTTAACAAATACTCGACCGCTAATAATATAAAGTGTATGGTTGCATTTGAGTAATCAGAGCTTTGTTCTAAAAAATAATGCAAAGCCTCCAACCTTTCTGATGGGGTATGGAGGTGTACAAGGAGGAAACATCCAATGATAACAACATATAATTATCCTGCCATTTGATGTTCTGTATATCCTGCAATACAGATATAGTATCTCTGGCACAGCTTTCCAAGGCCAACATCAGTGGCTGTAATTTTTTTTATCTACAATAAAGATGAACTGTATTTTCAAATAACAAGTTATTGGATCTTCAGTGCTGGGACTTTGTGTGGATGTTCGTTTGCTATTGGCCTGTCCAGGGGCTTGTCTGGGTGCACGTGACCAACACTCCCACCATGTGTGTCTACACGGAAGAACACCACAGTTGGAGAGTTTGAGTTGACTTGAGCATCCTACCTTTGTGTGTTCATCCGCCTATGTAAGTAACTCACTTGCTACCTATCACTGCCCAAGTATAGGTGTTACTTACTATTCTCCTGGGTGTTCTTTATTATTATGCTGGACTGTTATATTGTTGCTGACCCTTGCTTGTCTGACCACTCTGCCTGTTTACCCCTTAACTGCTGGATTGATATACTGCTGCTGAACCCTGCTTGTCTGGCCACTCTGCCTGTTTACCCTTTAACTGCTGGATTGATATACTGCTGCTGAACTCTGCTTTTCTGACCACTCTGCCTGTTTAACCCCTTTTGCTCTGGATTGCCTTACTGTTGCCAAACCCTGCCTGACCATCCTAGTGGTTTACCTCTGGACTGCCTTACTGTTGCCAAACCCTGCCTGCCTGACCATACTAGTGGCTTGCCTCTGGACTGCCTTGCTGTTGCAAGGTCTTGCCTATCTGACCTTTTATGTGGTTTGCCCCTGAACTGCCTTTCTCTGGTTTCTTGCCTGTTGCCGCCGAGGACTGTTCTGCCTGTGGTGAGTGCCGCTTACCTCATCTTACAAACCTTCTCTGCTCTGTAATATTCCCTAGCTTTCTGGCTCGATGCCGGGATAACAAGACTACTGGTCGAGTTCGGTCTCATAGCGAAGTATCCCACTAGCATTACAGTAATGGCTGCGTTGCTGTTTTAACGCTGAAAGGGCCATTTTTTCAGCGTTAAAACACGAACGCAAAACTTGTAATCTAGGTGACAGTGAGGTAAAATACACATGCCTTATTAAAATTTTGGAAACTACAAAACATTAAAACAGAAAGTACGCTTTTCGAGTCTTACATATTTCGACACATATGGCCTTAATTATAGACATACACAAAATAACCTCACACACCTTTTAATAATCAATAAAAGCACTTCATTAGTCAATTGATAGTTTACTCTTCCTTAAAGAGGCAGTCCCTATTTGATCATAAAAAAGGAGACAACAAGGCCAACATGTAGTAAGGCGTCAAATTTAACGCATCACACAGGATGATTTACCCTCCATAGTTTGCGCATTGCGTAATAAAGTTCATTACATAAATTTACTAAAAAAATATTTTTTTAAATTGCGTCTAATCTGTCTTGAAGAAAATCGGATTATTGATAACTTTGAAGCTTTGTTCTGTGCAAAATTTCAAAGTTACGAATCTATCTACATTCTATTAATTAATTTTGTACAGTACTGCCATAGAATATAGGAATCATGACAGGAGCCTTAATAGTTGGGACGGACACTAATAATTGTCATGTTATGATCACAAACCATCTGTAAATTTAGAGAGTGGTAATGTTTTTATTACAGTAAAAGTCTTCACATTAACATAATGGTTTCACTTCCACGTATCCAATCGATGGCTTTAAGTACATTAGGCATTCTGGTCACCTTGTAAAAGTTGAACATTACAGCCACACTTCAGGAGTAGAGGGAAGGCAGACATATCATAGAGAGATAACCATCAATGTGTCAATCTCTTTTATTTCTTTTTTTTTCTTACCTCAAAAACTAAAACTGAACTTTTATTCACAGAATCTAACAAAGCTTCATGCTCCTAAAAGCAAAAACAAAAAACTAACGGGGGCAGAGCCGGTAGCGTTTAAGATGGCCGCGTAATCTCCGAGCTCCGTGTAAGCCTGCAACAGTTAGAGGCAAAAATGCCATCAATTCAAGGCTGAATAACACGGAATGGTACAAAACAGCTCCTATATACTGGCTGAACCCTGAAATGCTCTCTAATTGTAAAAACAAGCCTTCCGGAGGACACCACTGCCAATCTATATCAGGACCGCACCCGGAGGCATAGAGACATCATGGCGCAGCACAATGTGAGCAAATAGTGAGTGAACTAAGCTCGACTATCGCATCTGTCTACAAGTTCCAAAAGTGCGATCAGTGGGATTACAGTTACAGAGGTGACCTGGTCTCATCGATCGGCAGCTAAATGTTTAAATTTACACTAAAGATTTTTATGAACAGAGCACAGGCACCGGATCAATCCAGGTAAACGGCTGCATAGTACTTGTATTAACAGCTTGAAAATGGCACACAGCGGGGTCAATATTTGATAAAAAACGCCCAGAGAAGCAGGTTAACATACTCTAACTTGTACATTAGACTGTATTAGGCCCTTGGAGCCTGCTCTCACACAGGATAATAACTCAGCTAACAGAGCGTAACGCACTACGCAGTTACAAATACTTTAGAGAATAGAACATAAGGCTGCACTACCGATATCTTTGTACCATAACCTACAAAC
The DNA here is from genome assembly GCF_027579735.1 of Bombina bombina. Taxonomy (NCBI): domain Eukaryota; kingdom Metazoa; phylum Chordata; class Amphibia; order Anura; family Bombinatoridae; genus Bombina; species Bombina bombina. The sequence continues at coordinate 79,978,967 of NC_069506.1, read as the reverse complement.
AACTAAAAGACAGAGTGTGGACTCCTACAAATATCTGGATCTTTTGGTTATATGCAATATTTAATGACAGGGATTGAGTTGCTACCGCAATATGAAAAATCTATAAATTACACCAGACCAGTTTTTAGAGACACCAAATGGCTTCAAAAAGAAACGCCAGAACAGACAGACCGTCTAAGCCCTCAATAAGTAAAATCTCTTCTGTGGCCTCTTATTTTAATCCCTCTGAAGGCTCTGGCAGTGTGAACATTTCTTCCTCCCCACCAGCAATGACCACTCCACAATCCCAATCACAACATACTGTTCCTCAACCACCTGAGGTACATATCCCTTCAAGCATACTATCCACTCTCCCATCCAAACAAGATATGGCGGACATTGTCCGTGCATGTGTCAGAGAGGAATTGGCAGACCTAAAGCAAGACATCAACGCAATTGGGTTTAGAGTGGAGGCCTTAGAAGATAGCAATGATACTATTAGAGAAGATGTAGAAAGTCTTCAATCTCAAGTGGATGCATTTACTTCTAATATAGAGGCCCTACACTCTAAAATCGAAGATTTAGAGAATAGAAGTAGAAGGAAGAATCTTAGGATAAGAGGGGTACCTGAGTCTGTTTTACCCAAAGATCTACCCACTTTTTTTACCTGCTCTGTTTCAACACCTTAAGGGGGATTCATCTAAAGAAGAGATCCCATGGGACAGAGCGCATAGAGCTTTGAGAGCTAGGCCTCCTGATTCTGCTCCTCCCAGGGACATTATCATAAAGTTTAAAAATTACAGAGATAAAGAGGAACTCCGCAACCTTTCAAGGAGAAACCAACCGATTAGATTTAGAGGCACCGTGTTACAATTTTATGCAGATCTTTCACAAAGGACATTGCAAAAGCGTAAAGAATTTTCACCGTTGACACAACTTTTACGTAATAAACGGATCCCATACAGATGGGGATTTCCTACGCATTTGCTGGTTATTCATGAAGACAGGAGAGTAATTTGTGATGATATATCTGAGGCCTCAAAATTCTGTGAAATCCTTCACCTGGATCCTCCAGATTTGAATGTTCCCTCCTCCTCAGCACCCCCAAACAACATACAAGAAAAGTCCCGAAACAACTGGTCCCTTACTCCAGCCAAGCCCCAGAAGCGCCCCTCTGCAGCACAAAATTTGGAAATCGGCAAATGATATATCCTTGGAACTATTCTTCTGATTGCTACTAGACCTTTCTGTCCTACGGCCTATGTTCTTGTCGTTTACAGTTTACAAGCCTCCTATAACAGCAGGATGTTGTTCACATGATCTCAAGAAACATATCTTATTATGGACATAGGATTTGTGAGTATGATTATAGTTAATATAAGTTATCATATTGCTCATTATTCCCTAAACAGACATTACTTAATTTACATAAATAGATTTTTCCTGGATACTGGGACATGGAACTTATCTTATGAATGGTAATTCACAACAGCACTGTTGCTGCCCCGTAATTCTTCAAAGAGCTAATGTATGTTACATGTCTTTTCAGCATAGCCAATAAGCCAGATTGAATAGGCTTACATTTACTTTTTCCCCTTTATTTTCAATTTTTATTGTTACATTGGTGTAAAGGTTTATATTTATGCCTGCACTAATGGTTTGTACATTGTATTCTATGCTGGTTTTTAAACTGCGTAAGTCGAGAAATGTACGTTCTTATTTTCTTCTCTACAGTTATACTTGTTATGTTATTGTTTACAGGTTACTAATGTTATTGTGTGGAACAATATGGTACTATTGCTTGAGATATGCATGTTCTATATTAATAAGATTTGCAAACACAATTATTAACAATGTTTTCTAAACAGACAATATTTCCTCTCTCTATAGTAACCCAAAATGTGAAAAGTTTTCTCTCTCCATGTAAAAGATCAAAAGCATTATCAGACCTATACAAGAGAAAAGCTGACATACTATTTTTGCAGGAAACGCACTTAAAAAAATCGCAAAACCCTAAATATTTTGGTAAACACTACACACAGCACTTCCATAACACAGCATCAACAAAACATTGTGGGGTGAGCATTCTATTGCGCAAACATATTCCATTTACTGTTCTACAAACAGCTAAAGACACCGAGGGCAGATTTTTGGGTATCACTGGTCTAATGTATGGAAGACCTATTACATTAATTAATGTTTATATACAATAATAATACAATAATATAATACCTAATATACACATGCCATTCTTTAAAACCATGTTTCGGAAATTACTAGATATCTCTAAAGGCCCAATTTTTCTCGGAGGAGATTTTAATTTCCCATTTAATCCTTCTGTGGATACCTCCAATCCCCAACCGAGAACTCCGAAACGCACATTAGCGTACCTATGGAAATCCCTGAGAGATTACAATCTGTATGACATATGGAGATTCATACACCCGATCACAAAGGATTATACCTTTTACTCCCATCCGTCGCAATCTTATAGTAGAATAGATTATTTGTTAACAAATCAAGAGGGACTTTCACTGATAACCAATTCTACTATTGCCCCTACGTCTTGGTCCAATCACTCGGCCGTTATAGTGCAAATTAAATGGCCTAATACTCCCACTAACCCTTACCAGTGGAGACTAGACGACACATTATTAACCCACCAACCCTTTACAGAACATATCACCAAAATGCTAGAAGAATACTTTCAAATTAATACCAACTCTGTAAAGGACCCATTTGTGGTATGGGAGGCTCACAAATGCACCCTTCGGGGAGAATTTATCAAGTATAAAGCTCATATCCATAAAACCTCCAGGCAGAACTATTCCACACTTACAGCTAAACTGTCACAACTAGATTTCGCACATAAAAAAGACCCTAAAAATACTATCATTTTACAGGAAATAAAGGATACCAGGGAACAACTGGATACATTTCTAGCTCTTGAACACCAGAAAATAACTGTAAAATTAAAACAAAAATTCTATCATGAAAGTAATAAAGCAGGGAAAATGCTGGCCAGGACCCTAAGATGAACAAGACTAAAATAATTTATTCACGAGCTTAAAACATCACAAAACACTCAAGTTTACACTACCCCAGATATATTAGACCAGTTTTTTCAATACTATTCCTCCCTATATAACCTGCCAGACAATCCTCCTGAAACCAAAATATCCTCAAAAGACTTAATTCAAAAATACTTGGACACATGTAAACTCCCCTCACTGTCCTCTGAACAAAAGGAATCACTAGAATCCCCAATATCTGCGAATGAAATTTCATTAGCCATTAAAGATCTAGCACCAGGTAAAAGTCCGGGCCCAGGCGGCTTCACAACCAAATACTATCAGACCTTTGCCCCAATTCTTACCCCAATTCTACTTAATCTCTATAATAATGTATCCTTTACCAATCACTTCCCATCCACTATGTTAATGGCGCATATTATAGTTCTCCCAAAACCCGGGAAAACTCCAGATACCCCACCCAATTTTCGTCCTATATCACTGTTAAACACTGACGTGAAACTTTATGCAAAAATTATGGCAGGTCGCCTGAACAAACTACTCCCACAACTGATACATCGCAACCAGGTAGGCTTTACACCCTACAGAGAAGCCAGGGACAATACTATAAAAATACAAACTCTGATAGATCATTCGGTAAAAGTCAAAGTCCCAACAATCTTCGCGTCCTTGGACGCGGAGAAAGCTTTTGATCGGTTAAATTGGAATTTCCTTGAATTAATTTTAATCAAATTTGGTTTCCCAGATAACTTTATTTCAAAGATAATGTCCCTCTACACTGTCCCTAACGCAAAAATTAGCCTAAACAATTCGCTATCACCAGCCTTTGCCATATACAATGGCACTCGGCAGGGATGCCCTTTATCCCTTTTGCTATTCGCCTTGGCCATGGAAGCCTTGGCAGCTAGGATTAGAGACAACCCAAAAATCACAGGCATAACAATACAAGAAAAGGCTTATACAGTATCCATGTACGCAGACAATGTCTTTTTGACCATTACTAACCCTTCCACCTCTATGCCTGAATTACACTCGGAATTTCAAATTTATGGTAGACTTTCTAATTTTAAGATCAATGCCGCTAAATCTGAATTTATGGGGGTAAATGTTAGGGATCTTGAGATTGAGTATGTAAAATCCACTTATCACTTTAAATATCAGAAAAGCTCACTGAAATATCTGGGTATCCAAATTACAAATAATCCGCAACTGATGTACACAGCTAACTATATCCCTCTATTAAATAATATACAACAAGAACTACAATCCTGGCGACACAAAACCTTGTCATGGCTGGGTAGATTACATGCAATTAAAATGACCATTCTACCCAAAATACTGTACATCTTTCAAACTGTCCCAATAACGTTACCTAGAGGCTTCCTCGCTAAGATTCAAAACGTGTTGAATGCCTATTTATGGCAACATAAACGCCCTAGAATAGCTAAAACGATAATATACCGTTCTAGATTAAAGGGAGGATTGGGCATGCCAAATCTTCACTATTACTATATAGCAAGTACATTAACCAGAATCATTGACTGGTGTAAACATGGCACACATAAAGAGTGGGTAACACTAGAGCACGACCTAGCACAAAACTCGCAATTGGGAGCCAGCTGCTGGATTCCGCACATTCACAGGGTCCTGCACTACTCCACCTCCACACTGACTAAACACACGCTTAAAATATGGGATAAATGTATCAACAATTCCCCAGGGATTTCTGGAATCCCGTCACCATTGACTCCTCTGAAACACAATCCAGAGGTGTTAATGTCATTCCCTACTCCATATGAAAGGGACTTATCCTTACGCGATGTCATACCATGTAGCCTCGCCATGGAAAACAAAGCCCTTAAACCAAAAGCTGAACTACAAGCAACGTTTGGTAATTACTTTATACCTTGGTTTAGATATTTTCAACTATCACATTATCTCACTACACATACCAAACGTACCCAGTTTTACAGATCCTTATCCCCTTTTGAATCTATATGTAAAGCTGATACGTATACAAAAGGCTCCCTTTCGCTGATATATAAACTATTACTTGACTACCATTCTAGAGACCTACCGACATATACTAGTAAGTGGGCAGAAGAACTACAAACGCCTATATCTCATGAACAATGGAACAGGATATTTAGTAATATGAGCACACATACGTCATCTATAGCACAACTAGAGTCAAATCTAAAACTAATGCTTAGATGGTACTATACCCCAGTAAGATTAGCTGTTATACACAAATTAAGAAATAATAAATGTTGGAGAAAGTGTGGGGAAATAGGAGATAATCAACACATATGGTGGACTTGCCCCAATATCAACCAATACTGGAGGGAAATACAGCTGGTAATTAAACAAGTAATTAATATTGACCTCCCCCTAGAACCAACCATATTTTTATTTAATAACTTACCCAAAATTAAATGTAAACTCAGACAAAGGCTACTGATTATTTTACTAAATTGTGCTAGGCGACTCATCCCAAGGAAGTGGAAGTCAGTGGAAGTCCCCTCGGTTAGAGAATGGCGGACTCTAGTCACTAGTACATTAGCAATGGAAAAATATCAATACACTAACACAAAGAGATTGGATGATTTCCTTGGGATCAAATTTATCTGGGAAGAATATTGTAATTCGATACGACAGAGCGGACACATTAGCTCATAGGCTGTGAGATACTCAGAAAGTATACTTTTATGCAAACTTTTACTTAAACCGTGTTCAGAAGGAGTAAATGGTGTTTAGTTAAGACTTGCATACTATTGAGCAATATGTTGAATAGGAAAATTTTTGTTCCTCTCCTTTCCTTTTTATTCTATAAATATAGATGACAACTATAGGGATCATTACTGACACAATTTTGCCCATCTCAATGTTAACTATTCCCTTACTGTGAGACAATAGTATTATTGTAACCTCTTTTGTTTGATTGTTTAACTTTGTATGCAATTTTACTTTCAATAAAAGAAAATTTTGAAAAAAAACAAAAAAAAAACTAACACGAGTTTTGCGCTAAACAGGGTGCGAAACGAACGCAACAAAAGTTGCGTTATTTCACCCTCCATAGCGCTGCCATTACGAGTTACTAAAAAGCCTTGTTGTGCGTGCGATATGGTGGCGTTAAGCTCCATACCACGCAAAAGCCAAGGGCTGCTTTGATGTGCTCGTGCACGCTTTCCCCTATAGACATCAATGGGGAGAGAGTGTTAGAAAAAAACCTTACACATGAAGTGCGGAATAAAAAATCTCAGTAACGCAAACCCATTGATGTCTATGGGGGAAGAAAAGTTAAGTTTAAACCTAACACCCCAACATAAACCCCAAGTCTAAACACCCCTAATCCGCTGCCCCCAACATTGCCGCCACTAATAAAAGTTATTAACCCCTATTCCGCCGCTCCCTGACATCACTGCCACTATAATAAAGTTATTAACCTCTAAACCTAACACCCCCCTAACTTTAATTAAAATTACAATATAACTCTATTTAAATAAATAAAAACTTACCTGTGAAATAGATATAAACCTAACATTAAACTATAAATTAACCTAACATAACTATTCTAATAAAATAAAAAATACTGCCAATTAAAATATCTCAATTACAAATTTATAAAACCTAACACTACGAAAAAAATGAAAAAATCTAAATTACAACTAAAAAAAACCACATCCTACGACAAATTTAAAAAATCTAAGTTTACCAAAAATAATTAACACTAAAATCACGAAAAAAATAAAAGTAAGATTACAAAAAATAAACGAAATTATCAAAAATTAAAACAATTACACCTAATCTAATAGCCCTATAAAAATAAAAAAGCCCCCCCCAAAATAAAAACACCCTTCTAACCTACAATAAACTACCAATAGCCCTTAAAAGGGCCTTTTGTAGGGCATTGCCCTAAAGAAATCAGCTCTTTTGCCTGTAAAAAAATACAAAGTCCCCCCAACAGTAAAACCCAGCACCCAACCAGCCCCCCAAAATAAAAAACCTAACTCTAAAAAAGAACTAAGCTACCCATTTCCCCTAGCATTTAGCTCTTTTGCATTGCCCTATTCATGGCATTTATCTCTTTTTGAAAGCCCAAAGCCCTAATCTAAAAAAAAAACCACCTAAAAAACAAAACAAAAAACTAACACTAACCTCAGAAGATCTTTTCACGGTTCCTGAAGTCCGGACATTCATCTCCATCCAGGCGGCGAGGTCTTTATCCAGGCGGCGAGGTCTTCATCCATCCCAGGCACGTCTTCTATCTTCATTCCGATGGCGCGGAGTGTCCTCTTCATACGGTTGCCGCCGTACACTGAAGTTGAATGCAAGGTAGCTGTTTCAAAATGGCATACCTTGCATTCCTAGTGGCTGATTTGATTCTTCAAATTCAAATCAGCTAATAGGATTAGAGCTACTGAAATCCTATTGGCTGATTTGAACACAGTGCCGTCATCAGCGGGTGACAGGGGTGACTCCTGTCAGGGGCCCAATGGGCCAGGGGGCCCCATGAGGCAAGAACTAAAAAGTGCTAATTGAGCATGGGAAATGTTATTACAAGGGGTAAAGTATTAGCATTTGAGAGGATTTCTGAGTGTGCACTAAACCACTATGCACAGTGTGAGACAGACTTGGCACTTTGTTTGTACAGTGTGTGCCTGAGTCAGACGGCAGATCACTTTCATTTGCAGAGGAGGTGGGACTTACTTAGCAAATGTTTTTTATTTCTTTGTGCAATTTTCGGATTGTAACTTCAGTGTGGTAGTAGTTGTATGGTGGGGCCAGGGGTCCATAAAAACACATTTTTTTAGCAGCAGTATATTTATGATTATTTGACAATGCTGTAGAAATTCTATATTTAAAACCATGCAGAAATGTTTCCTCCTCAATACACAAATGGTAGGTGCCTTTTTGGCAGATATGCATTTATATATATATATATATAAAACATTCCAGTTTACTTCCCCTTTATGCAAGGACTTTCCAGATGCAAGGAGGCATTTTATCTAAGATTTTTACATCTGCATAAAATGTTATACTCTCAGACTAAGATTGCTCAGTGTTTGAAATGAGACAGGTTAACTTAAAACTGTTCAGTTTACACTACAGCTGACTTAATTTTGAAATACATACCAACAAGCCTAAATCCTGCATTTAACCAGATCTAATGGTATGAGAACCACAGCTTATGGTTCCACCAAGACGATATAGAGTAGAGCATTTTCAAAATCCATAAGTACAGCTGACAGGTGGGAACATTTGTACACTATATTTGAAGTGATACTCTTGGTTGGGAAAAATGGGAAAAAAAAACAAACAAACATATGTCAACCTTTTAAAAGTACTTTTCTCCATCTAGTCATCTACCCAGATCATTAATGTACAATTTTGAATTCACAGAATTATTTTTGTTTGCACATTTACAAATAAGATTCTTAAAAAAAATTGCAGAAATTAAGAGATCACTTTTTAATCATGCAAGTCACACACTGTTGATTTAGGGGATGCAAGGTGCATACATGCTTCCTCCTGTGAGTGTTTCTGTGGGTGTCTGTGCTTATGTCTTTGTGCTTTGGTTTGTGTCTCTATGAGTGTGTATGTATTTTTTTCTGTGGCTCTCTCTGTGAGGGTGGGTGTGTATGTCTTTGTGCATTTTCTGTGGATGTCTGTGAGGGTGTGTGCATTTGTCTTTGAGATTTTTCTATGGGTGTCTCTGTGAGGGTGTGTGTATGTTTGTCTTTGTGTATTTTCTCTGAATGCCTCTGTGAGGGTGGGTGTGTATGTCTGTGTTTTCTGTGGATGTCTCTGTGAGGGTGTGTGTGTGTATGTATGTATGTATGTATGTATGTCTGTGTTTTCTGTGGATGTCTCTGTGAGGGTGTGTGTATGTCTTTGTGTGTTTTCTGTGGATGTCTCAGTGAGGGTGTGTGTATGTATGTCTTTCTGTGTTTTATGCGGTTGTCTCTCTGTGTGTGTATGTGTATGTGTGTTTTCTGAGGCTGTCTGTGTCGTTGTTTCCTTGTGTGTATGTGCAAGTTTGAGTTTGTGTGTGTGTCCATTGTCTGTTCCTTTTTAGGACATTTTGACCTTACTACTGATTATTCACATCTTTCTACAGACTTTGAGACTAACAAGACCTTTCCGAAGGTCACCAATCCACCATTTAACCTTTAAATTATTGTTTAGGCAGTTCAGGGCCCTTCCTTTCAGCCACTGCATGCTGTTGTCATCATTTAGTCGGCATCTTCCTTTACAAAAAGATAATAAGAACTCCATATTTTGTTTTCTAAATCTCCTTTTTTTTACAAAACTGTAGTTTACCTCATTACTTGTCAGGTCAATGTAAACAAGTGCTGAGTGTCTGTTTGGGTGTCTGTGTCTGAGTGTGTTTCTTTGCGTGTCTGCTAGAGTGTCTATATGTGAATACTTATGTGTGAGTGTGTGTGTGTGTGTTTCAGTGTATGAGTGTGTCTGTGTGTGTGTATGTTACTACCTTTACAACATTTCCAAGTTTAAAAAGACACTTAAGAATAAAGTGCATATACGTTTTAGTCACTTGGTCAAAAATTGCACATGTCAAAGGAGGGGGGGGGGGGTGCCCTGATCAATGGTTTAGTCAGGGGCCCAAAATTTCTAGTGGCGGCCCTGTGAACAGCCAATAGGATTTCAGAAGCTCTCATCCTATTGGCTGATTTTTTTTTTTAGATTAGGGCTTTGGGCTTTGAAAAAGTGCTAAATGGAAATGCCCTTTTAAGGGCAATGCCCATACAAATGCCCCTTTAGGGGCAATGGGTAGCTTAGTTTTTTTTTAGAGTTAAGTTTTTATTTTGGGGGGTTGTTTGGGTGGTGGGTTTTACTGTTGGGGGGACTTTGTATTTTTTTACAGGTAAAAGAGCTGATTTCTTTAGGGCAATGCCCTACAAGAGGCCCTTTTAAGGGCTATTGGTAGTTTATTGTAGGCTAGGGGGTGTTTTTAATTTGGGGGCTTTTTACTTTTATAGAGCTATTAGATTAGGTGTAATTGTTTTTATTTTTGATAATTTCGTTTTTTTTGTAATCTTAGTGTTTTTCTTTTTTCGTGATTTTAGTGTTAATTGTTTTTGGTAAACTTAGATTTTTTTAAATTTTCGTAGGTTTTGTTTTTTTCTAGTTTAGATTTTTTTCGTAGTGTTAGGTTTTTTTTAAATTTGTAATTTAGCTATTTTAATTGGTAGTATTTTTTTTTTTTTAAATAATTTTTTAATTGAAGTTAGAGTATAGATTAACAAACAATATTCGCCTTGAGGCCAATGTTACATCAGAGTAAATAATACAATGTCTATAAATTGGCATTATTAGAAAAGAAAGACAAAATACACATGTAACAATATGATTACATATCAAATCTTAACATGAAGATAGATAAAGGTTTAGGCGAGGTAAAATATAACTTCATTTTATGTTATATTATTAACAAATAATCTCCACAGTACTATAGAAAACAATTAGTAAAATATCAGAGTCAGAGGTATCAGGCTGTGGAGAGTTAGCTTATGTGTCAGCCACTCTTGGGCTCCAATATATAGGGGGGGGGGGGGGATATTCAGCGGGTAAGCACCGCTATACATATAGGGAAGATGGTGGAAAGGCGGGGGGGGGCGGAGCCTTATATGAGTAGTTTAAAGTATGTGATAAGAGCTTAGAAATGTTCAAGTGGAGGGACCCCATAACTGTCTAGAGAAGATTATATCTAGTAAATCATAAAGCGAATTAGGGCATTCTCTAACATTAAGCTACCCCTCTAATAATATGATTGTGCCTATAGGATTGAAGGGAGGTTATCTAGCAGAGGAGCATTATCAGGGTTTAGGATGACTTAACACTGTCAACACAGCAAGGCTTATAAACTTTGGGCCAGGAGATTATGGGAGTAGGCTGGTTTTGACCATATTAAAGTTCTGTAAGAGCGAGGATATTAGGAAGTGTGGAATATAGGGGACTTCTGGGGGAGCTCCTCACCTGGGGAAATGCTAGCTATAAGAGATGTGGGGAAAAGGAATAGGGGTATCACCCGCAGGCAGCAAACCAGCGGGAAAGGGAGGAGAGGAGCTCAGCTGGAGCCAAAGAAATTCTACATAGGGGGTATATCATTATTGGCAGGGAGCATGTGCGGGCTAAGTAGAGAGAGTTCCCCTATATAGGGGGGGATGATAATAACTCTGATAATACCCAGGGCATAAATACCAAACATAAAATAAACAAAAATAACAAAGCTCAGCGTCCTAGGCATTAGATAGGTATACTAGGGATAGAGAACTAAAATAACCTAGATGAGCAATTATATTATAACAGGTCTGTAGAGCAATTAGTTAACATCAATACGTGTCTATTAAGAGGAACCAGTGAATGCTGTCTGTAGGCAAAGGTCAATATGTACAAATAGTAAGAGGATTAATATCACTGATAACGCTGAGTTTTGTGATAGAGCTAGACACCATTTGGGTGCCCATTAGGAGAGGACCAATTAGAAAGGCATATATAATCACTCCTACATGCATAACTAAACAGATACATATATATGCCCATTTGCAAGGTGAAAGAGAACTCTTAGTCTGAATAAATAGTAACTTATAGAATTGGAGAGATAGAATTTTAACAACCTATGTATATCTGATCCCCATAAGTAGATAAACTGAAGATGCATTCCTATCTTATATATTAGCTACTTAGATACACATCACTAGGTTATATAATATACTAAGAAAGACAGGGCATATAAAGACACATAACCTAGATACATATTCCATATAATGCAACAAAAAAGAAAGTAAGAGAAGGGAACAAAACCATTAGGGAGACTTAGTGTTAATGCCAGGAGATGACAATAAATGAATGTCTGCACCACGCTGCCTTATTTATAGGCAACCCATATTTTAAAGCATGCTGAAAGTACTTAAAGTGTCAGTAAACCATAAAAAAAATGTTATATAATTCTGCACATAGTGCAGAATTATATAACATTATAATAGCGCAAACATTGTAAAACCAAATTTCCCCTTTGAATTTACAAAATAACTGCTGTTTTACAGACCCGCTCTCTGTGATCTTCTGAGCGGGTCTGTTTTTTTCAAACAGCGCATCGGGCCAGCTGTATAGTCACAGCCCGGCCCGACCGCGCCATAACACTAAGTGCAGCTCACTCCTGCTGTCTGACAGAGCAGGAGTGAGCTGCACTTAGCGCTATGGCGCGGTCGGGCCAGGCTGTGACTATACAGCTGGCCCGATGCGCTGTTTGAAAAAAACAGACCCGCTCAGAAGATCACAGAGAGCGGGTCTGTAAAACAGCAGTTATTTTGTAAATTCAAAGGGGAAATTTGGTTTTACAATGTTTGCGCTATTATAATGTTATATAATTCTGCACTATGTGCAGAATTATATAACATTATTTTTATGGTTTACTGTCCCTTTAACTATGCCATAACGGGGTACATAGAGCTATATTTCAAGAAGGTGATTATTATATATACAAAGTAAGTCTACATCCATATTTGTCACAGAATTAACCTCTCCTTATCCGATCTCAATAACAGTGTGGCTTAAGGTAGCATGGTTATATCATATATAATGTAAGGCCTGCTAGAGAGCATGTAACTAGTCATTAAAGGTATATAGAGTGGCGTTCTGGTAAGAAAACAGATCATGCATAAGACACAAAAGCCAACAAGAAACAAAGAATGGTATGTGCTTGAGACCTACTAATGGGTGTCATGTGAAAATTACAATACATAACATAACAATAACTGCATATGGTTAAAAATTAAGCAGTTAAGATTCTAATAGGTAAGAATGGATACCTAATATGTTCATTGCAAGGCATCAAACTCAGCAATGTCAAAAATAACAATATAAAGGCTTGTATAAATTTTGGGATTAAGATATCAGCCTTGCCTGTTAAGTTAATGAACATATAACTACGGGGGAGGAGGAATTACATACAGACACTACAAAATGCTATATGATTTTGTCAGATCCGAAATTTTAATATAGGCTGTTATAGTAACTGAACTAATCTCTTTCATCCACAGATAGCTTTGCAGCCATTTTTGTAAATCAAAGCGACCTCATTATATCCTATCTTGCTTGCACAACCATATTATGCTAGTGAGCTGGGTAGGATAGGTTAAGGGTGGTCAGCAAGCCTGGGAGTTCATACTAGATGACATATATCGCAGATCCTGCGTGATGTAACCATGGGACCTCTATACACAGCGTAAATGTAACCTATATGACATGAACCATAACAGCAAAAAGACTTGTGCATCTAAATGTAAAACAACAGATCATATAATAGATCTAACTTTTGTTGATAACACCCTGGCTAAAGGTGGGTTAATTTAACTAAATAAAAATAATAATAGGATGTACAATGAACACAGGGACATAAGTATACGAATTAAGTAAGTAACAGGCATAGTACGTTAAGCCCTATTAATAAAACAGAACATACAAGCTTAGTATCCTGCAACATAAGTCCAGACTATTGTGATAAAGTCCAAGTTCTGGGTTGACCTGTATCGGGAGGGAAGTGAAGTTACCCATACATATTGTTTTTATGTTAATTGTCTGAAAGAAAAATTAACAGAGGTATCAAAGTTATACAAGAACAGATGTGCGTTATTCATACCCATGTTCACAATCTACCCCATACTTATGAAAATCTAATGGGTCTGTATATCAACAGAACAATCTCCCCAGATATTGACAGCTAAAAAATTAAGCAGGAACTTAGTACAACTATATATATCGTTAAGTAAGTATAAGGCATATGTCCCAGTAATACATCTATCCCATCAAAACTGTTAACGGTGGTGCAGTAATTAATCCCTTCATACATTAGGGATTTGTGCAATAGCTGCACAAATGAAAAATCAGGAGCACCAGTAGATGAAAAGAGTAGCATTTATTTCCTCATAAACAGCTACAAAATAAAATTCCAATGCTTGCTTCATATAGTAAAAATTCCGTATGTTCAGAATTTTGTGGGCTTGACAGCAGCTGGTTGGTGAGTTGGAGAAAGGAAAAAACAGCTGACATGTTTCGGCTTTGCAGCCGTACTCTTAGCTGATAAAAGTTTAAAACCAAGCGCCCTTTTTCTAGGGCGTACCTTTCTCCAATTGGCCAAACAGTAAACCAATCAAAAATCATTTTAACTCATAAATAAATCAGTGAGTGAATGAGTCAATAAACAAAATACAAAATACAAAATACAGGCACATATCCTTAAACGTTTGCATACACTGTTGCTTGCTACTAATCTCTAAAAAAGTATTATCTATTGTATAATTATAGGAAACATTACCCTATTCTGAAATGCCTTGTCCATTTTAACTAAGTCTATACTTTTATAAACATACGGAATTTTTACTATATGAAGCAAGCATTGGAATTTTATTTTGTAGCTGTTTATGAGGAAATAAATGCTACTCTTTTCATCTACTGGTGCTCCTGATTTTTCATTTGTGCAGTAACTTTAGGATTTCCCACAGTGAGCACGGACGCAGACACCAAGTGGATTGTGTGTCTCCTCCCTTTTTTACTCCGGATTGGTCCTATGTTGAGCAGGGCGGGCACGACCAGGTTATTCCAATCACTGGCGAGCAACTGCACGCGTCTGAGGAGGGTGTGTTTGTAATACGGAAACCTGGAGACCCTGGATACCGTCTGATCGGAGGAGGTCTCAGGCTAAAAGAAGTTGATCCGGACATCAGCCTGACGACGAGGCACCACAGTCACACCCGTGGACCGGACGCGGTAAGACAGACTCCAACTATAATATTACCTGTTGTCATTTCATGTGCACTGCCCTGAGGACCGGAACTGTTAGATTGTTAATTCAGGACCGAACATTACCAATATTACCGTATGCCTTCTGTGTAGTTTTTCCTCTTTAACTGTTTTCAATTTCTGGCGTTGAATCCCGCCTAACACTACACACAGGCTATATTGGTATATTATTTCTTTTTGCTCCGGAGGTGGGGGTTAAAGATGAATACCGGGACTGACAGTATGCAAGCTCAGGCACATATATTTTACTCATTACAGACTGCCACTGAAAGAGATGAGCATTCAAGAGAGATTGATGCCATTTTTTCTACAGATCCAACCAAATTCACCCTGACGGCCTTATTTGAGGATATGGAAGATTTACTTGTTAAAGAAAATAGACTCAAGTGGGATATTATTACGTTAAATAAATATAATGAGCTGGGTTTAATTCCCAGGGGACTACGTATGAATAAGTTCCCCACATTTGTAACTGAAGATAAAGAGTTTATACAATTATGGAACGATACTTTATCAGAATGTTCAGCGAAACTTATGGTACTTTTAGTACAATATAAGACTACTCAGCTTAAAGTTATATCTGACAAGATTACTCTCATTCAAAATGAGTTAAATTCTCGCAGCACAGACATAGACTACCCAGTACTTGATCAGATTCTTCAAGATACTATTGCTGAGTCCAAACAATTATTACTTGATAGAAAGCATAATAAGTTCATACGTGACCAAACAGATTTCAATAATAATTTAGTTTATATTTGGAATCGCAGGGAACGTTTTATTAGAAGGAGAGACTATAACTCCAGAAGGGGATCCAGCAATAGGAGAGGTAACAGGCAGAGACAAAGAGGCAGGGGCAGAAGAGGTCAGCGTAGAATACAGTTTTCAGACAATGAAACTGACTCACAGGGTGACAGTTCGGGCTCAGGAGGGGAGGATACTGACACAGGTTACACACCCTATCCCCTCAGTATTACTACATCACAGTCTACAACACAAACAGTTAGACCCAAAGAAGACAGTACACCCAAGGCACCAATCCTCAAGAATGCGAGACCATACGCCTACTCTAAATATAATTTAAATAAACCAGAGGTAGCCGTAGATAACAGCTCCAATACTGTTGACAGTATAGAAAAAGCTCAGGTTAACCAGGTTTTTTCGCTGGCCCCTCCAAGAGGAGACGTGGAGGGGCGAGATACAAAAGATACTCCAAGGGGAAGATACACACGAAGGAAGAAGTAAATGATTTAAATATTATGAGCATTATCAATCTATCCACATATGTATTGAATAAAAATGAAACAAAAGTTTTGGAACTGGGTCTGGGATTTGTTCCCACAGTCAGTTTCAATCTTTTTAATACACTGTTAGACGTAAACAAACTTGTGAGGAAGTTGACCCTTCATAAGCACTTTCAAAAATCCAAATTTCACAGGGATTCCACAATTAATGACTTGGGCCATTTGTCAACGGGGGTTTCAACACAAGAGGACACATTGAGTTTCGGAGAACAGTGTGATGTTAGGACTCTGTTAACATTGATGGATGATGAGGAGTCCAATACATATGAAACACACGCTGTTCTGCCAAAATTCAAGAAGCCCTCAAAATTCTACCCTGTCCAGGACAGAGGTTCCGTAATTGAAAAATTCCACTCAAGAGTGGAAAAAGATCTCACTGATTTATATTTTCGTGAGAGGCTTTATAAGCAAAATATCACTGTGACAGAAAGACAGGCATTACAAAAACTGAGTGAGAATCCAAATTTGGTGATTCGCTCAGCGGATAAGGGGGGGTCTGTAGTCATCCTTGACAGAGATGATTTTGTCAAGGAGGCAAACAGGCAACTCTCTAATGCTAAGGAATACAGGATATTGAGTTCTGATCCTACAAAGGACTTTCAGAGGCAGCTCAGGGATCTAATTGATGATGGTCTCGAACTGGGACTATTAGATAAAGATACATGTGATTATCTATTTGTGAGCCACCCTAGAATGCCCATTTTTAACCACCTGCCAAAGGTGCACAAGTCACTCCTGGATGTTAGAGGCAGGCCCATTGTCAGTGGCATTGGGTCTCTCTTTGAGCCTCTATCGGAGTGGCTTGATGCACTCTTACAACCAATGATTAAATGTCTATCGAGTTATGTTTTAGACACCAAACATGTCTTGAACCTGGTGTCAGATATCACTTGGCAGGAAGGTTACAGGTGGGTCACTGTCGACGTGAAATCTTTGTACTCTTCTATCCCCCATGAGATGGGGCAAAAAGCAGTTGATTACTATATGAGAAAATACTATGGTAATAACTCCACATTATGTGATTATGTGCATAGAGTCACACTTTTTCTCTTAACACATAATTTCTTCGAGTTTAATGGTATTCACTTTCTCCAAATGTGTGGCACGGCCATGGGGGCCAAATTTGCCCCCTCCTACGCCAACCTATTTATGGGTTGGTGGGAGGAGTGCCACATATTTGGGGAAGAAAACCCCTTTAAAGACAACATTGTCTTTTACAGGAGATTCATTGATGATCTCCTGTTCGTGTGGAGAGGTAGCCCAACAGGAGTTGATGCCTTTGTTGATTACTTAAATAGTAATGACAAGGGAATTGAATTCACCTTTGAAAGTGACAGTTGCAACATCAATTATCTTGATGTCACTCTCATAGGTAACATAGGTGAGAAAATAACTTCAACCATATACAGGAAGCCAATAACAGGGAACACCTTACTCCACGCGAAAAGCTGCCATCCCCAACATGTGTTTGGTGCAGTAGCAAAGGGACAATACATAAGGGTTAAGAGAAACTGTAGTGACCATGCTCATTATGTGAGGGAAAGCAATGATTTAACACGGAGGCTCAAAGACAGAGGCTATGAGCATAAAACAATTAAAAAAGCAAGAAATATGGCTGATGGATTAGATAGGAAAGACCTTTTACTACCTAGGGACAAAACCACTGGTCCAATGAAAAAACAGCTTGACAAAGGCCCACTTTTCATCACAGACTATTCTATGGAATATGGTGAAGTATGTGGAATCATCAAGAAGCATTTTAATATGCTTTCTGCAGATGATGATTTGATGGATATTGCCAAAACAGGCTGTCATTTCGCCTACAAAAGGAATATGACGATTGGCAATAGGCTAGCCCCAACGAAACTTAAGACCACACAACAAGGAGGCTCAGCCTGGCTGACAGTGAAGGGAATGCACAGATGCAATTTCAGGGACTGTGTGGCCTGTGAAAAGGTTATTTGTGGAGACACTTTCCAGTCCACTACCACAGGCCAGTCTTTTGAAATTAAAACTTGCATCACATGTAGATCAAAGTATGTGATCTATTTAATCACTTGCACAGTTTGCAAGATTCAATATGTAGGTCTAACGACGAGAGAGATAAGATCACGCATTAGGGAACATCTTTCAACAATTAGGATTGGTAGATCAACTACCCCCCTGGTACAACACTTCGCACAAAAACATGACAAAGATACTGACAGCTTTAGATGGACGGCTATAGAAAGAATTGCAGTTCCGTCAAGAGGGGGCGATAGAGAGGTACTTTTGGGTAGGCAGGAGGTGTTCTGGATCTTCAAACTGAGGACCAGAACACCTTCTGGATTAAACTCCTCCTATGACTTGATCAACTACTGGCAATAATGTGATATATTTTAGATTCAAATTCTGTGTTAAAAGATCCATACCATTAACATTAACTTTCACACAGCTTACAACTATGTCTTTACTTGGATCACATATGTGATTCTACTTCCCAACGGTCTCTAGACTAAGGCATAATGAAGTTAGATGCAATCAAACATGCACCTTCACACTTAGTTAAATGACAAATATGTATCTCTCTTTGCCACTAAGGAATCCTGAATGGCCAATTAAACTTCAGGATTTTAACAGTTAGAGTATTATGTAAATAGTTATAATAAGTCAGAGGCAGAAATTGCAAAAGCACTGTTAACAAACAAAGTATAGACTTAGTTAAAATGGACAAGGCATTTCAGAATAGGGTAATGTTTCCTATAATTATACAATAGATAATACTTTTTTAGAGATTAGTAGCAAGCAACAGTGTATGCAAACGTTTAAGGATATGTGCCTGTATTTTGTATTTTGTATTTTGTTTATTGACTCATTCACTCACTGATTTATTTATGAGTTAAAATGATTTTTGATTGGTTTACTGTTTGGCCAATTGGAGAAAGGTACGCCCTAGAAAAAGGGCGCTTGGTTTTAAACTTTTATCAGCTAAGAGTACGGCTGCAAAGCCGAAACATGTCAGCTGTTTTTTCCTTTCTCCAACTCACCAACCAGCTGCTGTCAAGCCCACAAAATTCTGAACATACGGAATTTTTACTATATGAAGCAAGCATTGGAATTTTATTTTGTAGCTGTTTATGAGGAAATAAATGCTACTCTTTTCATCTACTGGTGCTCCTGATTTTTCATTTGTGCAGTAACTTTAGGATTTCCCACAGTGAGCACGGACGCAGACACCAAGTGGATTGTGTGTCTCCTCCCTTTTTTACTCCGGATTGGTCCTATGTTGAGCAGGGCGGGCACGACCAGGTTATTCCAATCACTGGCGAGCAACTGCACGCGTCTGAGGAGGGTGTGTTTGTAATACGGAAACCTGGAGACCCTGGATACCGTCTGATCGGAGGAGGTCTCAGGCTAAAAGAAGTTGATCCGGACATCAGCCTGACGACGAGGCACCACAGTCACACCCGTGGACCGGACGCGGTAAGACAGACTCCAACTATAATATTACCTGTTGTCATTTCATGTGCACTGCCCTGAGGACCGGAACTGTTAGATTGTTAATTCAGGACCGAACATTACCAATATTACCGTATGCCTTCTGTGTAGTTTTTCCTCTTTAACTGTTTTCAATTTGTGCAATAGCCTCAAAGTCTGAGTGCAAACACGCCGGATTTGCTGCGTGTGAAATGCCTCAGTCCTTCAAGGTGTACAGTCATGTCCCGTTCCTTAGCCTATACCTACAGGCAGAAAGATCCTTCTTGGAGAAAGCTGCCTGCTGGGCATATAAAACATACCTCTTGCTCTAGGAGAGGTGTAAGAAAGGCAGCGTGAGTTCCATGTAGGTAGTTTTGAGCGCCTGAAGTGAATTTTAGGTCGTAGTATGACTAAGTACTTTCGTTGCTCGGGGTCATGGCGCTGGGCAGTTAGATCAGTCCCATCTGCGAGCGGCAAGGCTCCCCGCCGGCACAGGCCCCCACGTCACCCCACTTTTGACTGTCTCAGCTAAGCGATGCCTGAATAGATTACTCTTCAGGAGAGCACGATGAGCTCTCGCTGTGTTCAGCCGCAGGTTTTTGGCAGCAGGAGTGCCAACAGACGTATCCTCTTGTTTCAGCATGGTGCAGGTGCCTGAGGAGCTAAGTTGCACATTAAGGCCATAACGCTGTGTTAGTATGGTGCCATTGCTTGTAGTGCGAGCATTGCTGGGTTCCCTCCTCGGTATCGCATCCTTTGAGGTTACATTGCCTCCTCTAAGTGGTGTCAGATGGTCCTCCTTAATGTTACCTGTGAGGAGTTCAACCTGCGTAGCCTGCGCCCGCGGGGAACCGACATCGCCGTCCGCCATCTTGTGCATCGCATTTTCCTCAATGCCATGTGGTGCTCTGATTATAAGCGATATTTCAATAAAATTATTGTGCATCTGTGTCGCAATCTTAGAGAGGAGTATCCGGATCTCATCCATGGTCCTCTGTTATAGTAGCCCAGGTTCAATTATAGTTTATCAGCAGTGGTGGAAGCAGGACTGCGTTTCTATCTATCCACGATAGACAAGCTGCCTCTCTGTAATATTTCATGTAAGATAAACTAATCTGCCTTCCAAGAGTGTTCCTAGGTTAGGGATTAACCTTCTGTTATGAATATATTAAAGAAAGTCTATATTTCAGCCATAAATAGATATATATTTTGGTCCCAAGTCAGGAGCCTAAAAAATATGCGTCTGGTTCCAGCTGCTGTTGGCTCCGCTCCCATTGGTAGTATTTTTTATTTTATTAGAATAGTAGGGTTAGGTTAATTTATAGTTTAATGTTAGGTTTATATTTATTTCACAGGTAAGTTTTTATTTATTTGAATAGTTATATTGTAATTTTAATTTAAAGTTAGGGGGTGTTAGGTTTAGGGGTTAATAGTTTAATTTAGTGTTTTGCGATGTGGGGGGCTGGCAGTTTAGGGGTTAATAGGTTTATTTAGTGGCGGAGATGTGGGAGGCCAGAGGTTTAGGGGTTAATAACTTTATTTAGTGGCAGCGATGTTGGGGAGCGGCGGAATAGGGGTTAATAACTTTATTATAGTGGCGGCGATGTCGAGGTGCAGGGGGATAGGGGTTAATATATTTAAATAGTGTTGGCGGCAGATTAGGGGTTAATAACTTTATTGAATAGTCGCAATGTGGGTGAGCGGCAGATTAGGGGTTAATACATTTTAAATAGTGTTTGCTATATCGCACGCTCAAGGAGGCTTTTCAGAAACTCGGAATGGCAGCGCTATGGAGGGTGAAATAACGCAACTTTTGTTGCGTTCATTTCGCACCCTGTTTAGTGCAAAAGCTGTAATCTAGGTGTAAGTAAATGTAAAAAAGTATCATTAATGACTTCATGCCAATCCACTTTAACTTAATACCTTGTGCAAAACAATATACAGTATCATTAATATCTCTACATTACAGTACCTATCCTTGGTCTTTTTATGTTTTTTTTTTTTTTTTTAAGTTTTAATTTTTTTATTGAGGTTTCAACAAACATAACAATAGTATGATATGCAGAGACAAGGTACATAAATGACCAAGTCGCATAAATGATACATGTCACTTGTTAAACAGAACAATGTCAAAGACAACATTGAGAAGTCACATAGGTTAACCACAAATGTGGAATTATATACCAATGTAAGTAAAACATAATAACCAAGGTTATTAGTAAACATCTTAAAGATGTTGTAGGAAAATCGGGAATAAATCTAGTGTAGGACTCGACGGTTCAAATAATAAAGAGTTATTAATTAGAGGTAAGGGGAAAACAGGACGGGATGTTTTTTTGTGCAGCATTATGGGGATGGGGTGGCTTAGTTACATAGGCCTAGATTTGGAGTTTGGCGGTAGCCGTGAAAACCAGCGTTAGAGGTTCCTAACGCTGGTTTTAGGCTACCTCCGGTATTTGGAGTCAGTTCAAAAAGGGTCTAACGCTCACTTTTCAGCCGCGACTTTTCCATACCGCAGATCCCCTTACGTAATTTGCGTATCCTATCTTTTCAATGGGATCTTTCTAACTCCGGTATTTAGAGTCGTGTCTGAAGTGAGCGTTAGAAATCTAACGACAAAACTCCAGCCGCAGAAAAAAGTCAGTAGTTAAGAGCTTTCTGGGCTAACGCCGGTTCATAAAGATCTTAACTACTGTACTCTAAAGTACACTAACACCCATAAACTACCTATGTACCCCTAAACCGAGGTCCCCCCACATCGCCGCCACTCGATTTATTTTTTTTAACCCCTAATCTGCCGACCGCAAAGCGCCGCCAGCTAAGTTATCCCTATGTACCCCTAATCTGCTGCCCCTAACACCGCCGACCCCTGTATTATATTTATTAACCCCTAACCTGCCCCCCACAACGTCGCCGCCAGCTACCTACAATAATTAACCCCTAATCTGCCGACCGCAAAGCGCCGCCACCTACATTTTAGCTATGTACCCCTAATCTGCTGCCCCTAACACCGCCGACCCCTATATTATATTTATTAACCCCTAATCTGCCGCCCTCAACGTCGCCTCCACCTGCCTACACTTATTAACCCCTAATCTGCCGACCGGACCGCACCGCTATTATAATAAAGTTATTAACCCCTAATCCGCCTCACTAACCCTATAATAAATAGTATTAACCCCTAATCTGCCCTCCCTAACATCGCCGACACCTAACTTCAAACATTAACCCCTAATCTGCCGACCGGAGCTCACCGCTATTCTAATAAATGTATTAACCCCTAAAGCTAAGTCTAACCCTAACACTAACACCCCCCTAAGTTAAATATAATTTAAATCTAACGAAATTAATTAACTCTTATTAAATAAATTATTCCTATTTAAAGGATTCCAAAACTTTACTATTTTAGGCACAACATGACCATCAATTTCTAATCACCAACGTTTATATTGCATAACCTACCTACTTTTACAGGAAAACGATCGTTCATAATAATATAAAATTATAATTTATGTTTCCATGATGACGTCAGTAAATCCAACCCTCTATTATGGGCAGATCACTATCAAACTCAATAGCCAATCCTATTGCGATTTCTTGAATATCATTAACTGACGATTCTGTCACCCCTTACATGCGCATTGCGATCCGCTCACTCACGCATGCGCATATACTATCTCTGTTACCTCTGGTTTGATGGTGAGTGATGTGTACTATAACGAGTCCTGAATATCGCGCATGCGCAAAGCTATGTGACGTACACTATGACGAGTCCTGAATATCGCGCATGCGCAAAGCTACATTTGTCCGCCATTTTCATAACCCAGGTTATCGTTAATGATTTGAGGATGCTAAAGACTAGCAGAACGGTGGGTTTGGAAAACAATTTATTTTCAATGTTAAAAATATAATAAACGGTAGTAATTGGAAACGCAATGCCAATTACAAATATAGGTGAAATGTATTAATCTTGTAATTGAAGATTAGTTTTTCTCATGGTTTAGTGTCCCTTTAAAGCTAAATACTTACCTGTAAAATAAATCCTAATATAGCTACAATATAAATTATCATTACATTGTAGCTATTTTAGGATTAATATTTATTTTACAGGCAACTTTGTAATTATTTTAACCAGGTACAATAGCTATTAAATAGTTAAGAACTATTTAATAGCTACCTAGTTAAAATAATTACAAATTTACCTGTAAAATAAATCCTAACCTAAGTTACAATTAAACCTAACACTACACTAGCAATAAATAAATTAAATAAAATACCTACAATTACCTACAATTAAACCTAACACTACACTATCAATAAATTAATTAAATACAATATGTACAAATAACTACAATGAAATAAACTAACTAAAGTACAAAAAATAAAAAAGAACTAAGTTACAAAAAATAAAAAAATATTTACAAACATAACAATGTTCCGATCAGCCAATAGAATGCGAGCTCAATCTGATTGGCTGATTGGATCAGCCAATCGGATTGATCTTGATTCTGATTGGCTGATTCCATCAGCCAATCAGAATATTCCTACCTTAATTCCGATTGGCTGATAGAATCCTATCAGCCAATCGGAATTCGAGGGACGCCATCTTGGATGACATCCCTTAAAGGAACCGTCATTCTTCAGTTGGACGTCGCCGGATGAAGATGGGTCCGCGTCGGAGGTCTTCAGGATGGAGCCAGTCCTCATCGGATGAAGATAGAAGATGCCGCTTGGAAGATGATGGTTGCCGGTCCGGATCTACTCTTCTTCCCGGATAGGATGAAGACTTTGGAGCCTCTTCTGGACCTCTTTAGCCACCGGATGATGGATCGCCAGCCCCCGCTTTTGTTGGATGAAGATTTTGGAGCCAGGACGGATCGGTGATACCTGGTGAGGTGAAGACAAGGTAGGATGATCTTCAGGGGCTTAGTGTTAGGTTTATTTAAGGGGGGTTTGGGTTAGATTAGGGGTATGTGGGTGGTGGGTTGCAATGTTGGGGGGGGGGTATTGTATGTTTTTTTTTACAGGAAAAAGAGCTGAACTTCTTGGGGCATGCCCCGCAAAGGACCCTGTTCAGGGCTGGTAAGGTAAAAGAGCTTTGAACTTTAGTAATTTAGAATAGGGTAGGGCATTTTTTATTTTGGGGGTCTTTGTTATTTTATTAGGGGGCTTAGAGTAGGTGTAATTAGTTTAAAATTGTTGTAATATTTTTCTTATGTTTGTAAATATTTTTTTATTTTTTGTAACTTAGTTCTTTTTTATTTTTTGTACTTTAGTTAGTTTATTTCATTGTAGTTATTTGTACATATTGTATTTAATTAATTTATTGATAGTGTAGTGTTAGGTTTAATTGTAGGTAATTGTAGGTATTTTATTTAATTTATTTATTGCTAGTGTAGTGTTAGGTTTAATTGTAACTTAGGTTAGGATTTATTTTACAGGTAAATTTGTAATTATTTTAACTAGGTAGCTATTAAATAGTTCTTAACTATTTAATAGCTATTGTACCTGGTTAAAATAATTACAAAGTTGCCTGTAAAATAAATATTAATCCTAAAATAGCTACAATGTAATGATAATTTATATTGTAGCTATATTAGGATTTATTTTACAGGTAAGTATTTAGCTTTAAATAGGAATAATTTATTTAATAAGAGTTAATTAATTTCGTTAGATTTAAATTATATTTAATTTATATTTAGCTTTAGGGGTTAATACATTTATTAGAATAGCGGTGAGCTCCGGTCGGCAGATTAGGGGTTAATGTTTGAAGTTAGGTGTCGGCGATGTTAGGGAGGGCAGATTAGGGGTTAATACTATTTATTATAGGGTTAGTAAGGCGGATTAGGGGTTAATAACTTTATTATAATAGCGGTGCGGTCCGCTCGGCAGATTAGGGGTTAATAAGTGTAGGCAGGTGGAGGCGACGTTGTGGGGGGCAGATTAGGGGTTAATAAATATAATATAGGGGTCGGCGGTGTTAGGGGCAGCAGATTAGGGGTACATAGGGATAATGTAAGTAGCAGCGGTTTACGGAGCGGCAGATTAGGGGTTAATAATAATATGCAGGGGTCAGCGATAGCGGGGGCGGCAGATTAGGGGTTAATAAGTGTAAGGTTAGGGGTGTTTAGACTCGGGGTACATGTTAGAGTGTTAGGTGCAGACGTAGGAAGTGTTTCCCATAGCAAACAATGGGGCTGCGTTAGGAACTGAACACGGCTTTTTTGCAGGTATTAGGTTTTTTTCAGCTCAAACAGCCCCATTGTTTTCTATGGGGGAATCGTGCACGAGCACGTTTTTGACACTGGCCGCGTCCGTAAGCAACTCTGGTATCGAGAGTTGAAGTTGCGTTAAAAATGCTCTACGCTCCTTTTTTGGAGCCTAACGCTGACATTATATGGACTCTCAATACCAGAGTTATTTTAAAGGTGCGGCCAGAAAAAAGCCGGCGTTAGCTACGCGAGTCGTTACCGACAAAACTCTAAATCTAGCCGATAGTTAGGGTCTAAGGGAAATATGTCAGTCCGTGGTTATAACTTTCGGTTTCCATCCCGTGTCATATTTAGCTTTCCAATCTGCCCAAATGAGTTCAAAGAGGTTAGAGTTATCCAGTTTATAGAAAATATATTTTTCCATAGTGTATATGTGTGCCATAGTGTTAAGAATTCTAGACCAGTTCATTCTTCCATGAATTGGCTATAGCATTTTTGACAGTCATGAAGATAATATTAAGGTAAATAAAACTCCAGGCCCAGATGGAATACACCCAAGGGTGTTAAGGGAACTTAGCACTGTTATAGACAAACCTCTACTCTAATTTTTCAAGACTCATTATCCTCAGGCATGGTACCCCAGGATTGGTGTAAAGCTGATGTGGTGCCACTCTTCAAAAATGGAAGCAGGGATGATCAAAGAAGCTATAGACCAGTTAGTCTGACATCAATAATGGGGAAGATATTTGAAGGTATTATAAGAGATTTTATTGATGAGCATATTCGTGTAAACAAGATTATGAGTTCTAATCAGCATGGTTTTATGAGAAATAGATCATGTCAAACTAATCTAATTAGATTCTATGAGGAAGTAAGTAAAAATATAGATAAAGGGGAATCAGTTGATGTGATATACTTAGATTTTGCAAAGGCATTTGATACAGTGCCACATGAGAGATTAATGCACAAAATTAAGGGACTGTGAACAGCTGAAAATGTTAGCTCATTTATAAATAACTGGATAAAAGATAGGGAGCAACGAGTAGTAGTAAATGGATCATTACAAAGGTAATCAGTGGCATCCCCCAGGGATCAGTACTGGGTCCTGTTCTTTTTAATATTTTTATAAATGATTTGGATCAAGGATTAAATAGTGACATCTCTATTTTTGCAGATGATACTAAGTTAAGTAAGGTCATTAGGTCAGAGCAGGATGAACTTTCGTTACAAAGGGTTCTTCAAAAATTAGAAGTATGGGCAGGTAAATGGAAAATGAGATTTAATACGGGAAAATGCAAGGTTCTACATTTTGGAAGTAAAAATAAAAAGGCAACGTATTATTTAAATGGGACAAGACTTAGCCAAACAGAGGAGAAAAGGGATTTGGGAGTAGTAATAGATAACAAGCTAAAGATGGGTGCACAATGCAGGGCAGTGGCTACAAAGTCTAATAAGATACTAGCATGTATTAAAAGAGGCATTGATTCAAGGGAGAAAGCATAATTCTGTCACTATATTAAGCCCTGGTAAGACCTCACCTTGAGTATGGAGTGCAATTCTGGGGACAGTTTACAAAAAAAGATATTGCAGAACTAGAAAAAGTTCAGAGTAGGGCCACAAAGCTAATAAGGGGATTGGAGAATTTAAGCTATGAGGAGAGGCTAGACAAACTGGGTCTGTTTTCTTTACAAAAAAGGCGCTGGAGAGGTGACATGATTACTTTATATAAATATATTCAAGGCCCATATACAGAGATGGCAGAAGCTCTGTTTATTCCAAGAAAATTGTTTGTGACAAGAGGTCACAATTTAAGGTTTTTAAAGGTTAGAGGAAAGAAGATTTAATCTCCTGCAAGGGAAACATTTTTTCACTGTAAGAGCAATACAATTGTGGAACTCATTACCAAAGGAGGTAGTAAATGCCAATACCCTAGATACATTTAAATATTGTTTGGATACATTTCTGTCTATAAATAAAATTCATAGATATGATTGCTAGTATTAAATGGGTCACCTTTTAGTGGGATTATTTAAGCTTAACTGGAGTTTTTTGTATATATTTTAGATTTGTATAGGTTGAACTTGATGGACTTCAGTCTTTTTTCAACCTCATCTACTATGTTACTATGTTACTATATTATTGTGAAGAGGTATATACATAGGTATGCATGGTGTTTCGATATGGTATGTGTTCCAATATGTAGAAGGGATCGGAACGGCATATTAGGTAAGGGGATACCCATTTTAGAAAGTATGAGAAAGCTTGTATTCCAAAGGGGGCATATCTTGGGTTGAGTGAGGTATTTTGGAAAATTTTAGCTAATCTTGTAGGGACATAATACCAGTGTGCTAGAATTTTGTATTAAGTATCATACAGAGTTATGCAGTGAATTGCTTTTTTGGTCATTTCTAGAGTGCGTTTCCACGTTTGTTAAGGTAGGGGGGCTCCCAGCTGGATCTCCCATCTTTGGAGGTGGGGAAGAAGTGTCACCTCCTATGAGTGAGTAGTGTGTGGATAAAGGCTTGTATAACCTATTACCTTGGTTCCGAGTAGTTTCCCATGGCGTTAGAAGACGAGATAACCCGGGTTTGAAACCCCAGCTAAGTAGGTAGCTTTTGATTCTAAGGTATTCAAATGATAGATAAGACGAAACTTGGGTGCTTTCACCTATTTGGGCTAATTGGCGGAAATGGTTCTGTGAGGAGGATGACCAAAGTTCTGAGACCCTCTGAATGCCCAATTGAGTCCATTTGTTGGGGTGTGTTTCTGGTAAACAGTAAGTAGGCCTGCAATGGAACTGATAGGAGAGAGATGTGGTGCGACAAGGGGATATTGTCTGAGATTGTCCCAAAGTGAGACTATTGGATTGACTATATCAAGGTTTCTGAGACAATGTGGTGGAGTCCATATTAGGTCACGCAGGTGAATGTTGTGGGGTAAGGAGGCTTGCTCAGTGGATCTCCATTTGCTCTGGGAGTGGAGAACACCCCATTGTGTGATGTTCGTAAGCATAGCTCCTTCGTAGTATCTGACCACGGAGGGTGATGCTAAACCATCCACCTGTTTGGGGCTTTGGAGGATTTTATGGGCCACTCTGGGGGGTTTATGTTGCCAAATATATTTTGTGAACTCACTTTGGAATTGTAACAGGATATACTTGGGGACTTTAATCAGGAGACACTAAAACAAGTACGTGAGTTTAGGTAGGAAAGACATTTTTGTCTCCCAATCAGGAGATAACGGGAGAGTTCCAGTTGTTTTTAAGGGTTCTGAGTTCCGTCAAAAGGGGAGATAATTATCTCTTATCACTTGAGCGAAGCTGCCCGAAAGTTTAACCCTTAGGTGTGAAATGTGTTTTTCTGTCCAAGTAAAGCTGTAACTAGCTGTAATTGTTGTATATGGTCAAGTGGGATGTCTTGCGTATAGACTTCTGTCTTAGATATATTAGGTTTATAGAAAGAATGGGCTCCGAAAGATTCTAGGACTTTCATCAGTCTGGGGATGGTATGTGCTGGGTCTGGGGAGAATATTGTGAGATTGTCCACAAATAAAGTTATCTTGTGCACTGTCCCAAATAGTGTGACTCCCTTCATCTGACAGTCAGTTCTGATTTGCTCAGCTAGGGGTTCGATTGCTAATGCGAACAATAGATGTGACATTGGTGAAGAATGGATATGCTCAGGATGTTTAGTAGGTGTCTGGTGTTGTCCAGTCCCTCTCTATAAGGCACAAAGCCTACTTGATCTAGATTAATAAGGTGGGGTAGGAGGCAGGTAATGCGATTGGCCAGCAAATTGGAATACATTTTGATATAAATGTTTATGAGGACTTGGGAATAGTAATGATAGTGGCATCTAGGAATTCTTTATTGAAGCTGCCTTCTTCTCTCGCTAGGTTGTAGAGTCTGAGAAGAATGGGGGATAATTCTTGTGTAAATCTTGTAAAAGTGGGCCGGGTACCCATCCAAACCCAGAGATTTAAAGGCTTTCAAATTTTTAATGACTTGTTGGATCTCTTTGAGGTTAAACGGGGAGTTTAACGAATCTCGTTGTTCCTTGGAAAGCAAAGGGAGTTTAAGCGAATCCAGGAATGAGCAAATGTGCTTTGGGGGAGTTGCTTGGGCGTTTTTTAGATTGTTCTAGATTAAATAAATTCAAGTAATAATCCGACAATTCCCTACCTTTTTGGGACGGGAGTCTGAAAATTTGGTCTGCATGCCGAATTTGATGTATGCGAGCTGAGCACACTCTATTTATTATCTTATTGGCCAAAAGGGTTTTGTTGATTTTATAGTTAAACAGCTGTTTTAGCTTTGTTATGTTAGCTTGTGCTCTGCGGAGTTCATTTAGGGAAATATGTTTTTTAACATCAGTGATTTGAAGTGTTAAGTGTGTGGAGGGGTATGTCGATTCAGTGTTTCCAGTGTCAATCACTTTTGCAAGATGACGAGAAAATGCTGACTGACTTATGGCAATTATGCTTGAAACTGCCTGAAAAGAACCCTGTACTAGCAAAGTAATGTAATGCGGCCAAAAGCTTCAGAAGTCCGAGAATATCCCGTGACTGTGCTGTCAATGGCTCCAGATAATAAGATACAGGGCCATAATAGATTCTCTATCTAGTCTGAATCTATGAATAACTTTGCAGTCAGAAAGGGCATCTAAACTCATATTGGGAAGGAAAACTCTTGGCACGCTCCTTTCTTCTTTCCGCATTTACTTCAGCTGCTTGGATCTGCCTTTCTCCTCTAATTTGGATTAAACTAAGAATAAAAAGGTGCAAGAATGTCTCCACTGTTGACTGATAGTCCACAATGTAAGTAACATTTTTCAGACACTATTTAAGACCTGGCTCAGACTCTCCTATTAATCTCTATTGTGTTTGCCACCTAAATGGTGGTGAAAGAAAATCCACTAGTTTACTTGCAAAGTATGATCACATATTTAAAAATGCTGAATTTACATTACTTTTTGACTAGTTCACGGCTTTGTACATATAGATTTTGATTTGTGTGCAGATTTTTACACAAAATTACACACAAACAGCAAGTTGACTGCTTAGTACATGGTGTCCAAGTGGATATATTATGTTACCAATTCCATAAATGTCAAATCATTATGACTTATGACTGTAAATTCTTATGCAAGCTTCTTTATTGATACAACCTACGCACTGCTTATTACAAAGTTTACATTCTGCTAAATATACCACAAATTTACTCCTACAAGTTGTTCAGTTGTTCATTTCTGAAACTCACTGTTTGACACTTAAGGCCAGAGTACAAGTGGCACACTATTTATCACTTTTGCTTGTGCGCAAACACTGCTGGAAGGAAACAATGCGTGGATTAGCGTGCATATTACAAATTGAAGTAAATGGTATGTGTGTGAGCGAAACCCAACACGCAGTAATTGTGCGTATTATAACTAGAAAGTAAATGGTTTGCATGCAAGCAAAACCCGACGCACGCAAAAATCAGGACTTGATATCGCAACCGCGTTAACTACTTCTCCCATATACTTTAAAGGAGCTCACTATATTAACCCCCCCCCCCCCAAAATAACACTTATCGCTTGCATGCAAACCAAACACCACATTAGACCAACTGTGCTAAATCAGGTAGTAATGCATATTTTATATTTTACATTTCAATGTTCTTCACATAGAATTTATTTTTATTTGTATTTCTATATATATATATTTATATATATATATATATATATATATATATATATATATATATATATATATATATATATATATATATGAAGAGAAAGACAAAGTTTAGTTCACTACACAGCGCTAGTCTCACAGTCTAAAGTCCAATGATACGATTATACTAGTTCTAATAATAATGGAATTGAATTGCTATAGTGACGAGATATTTGATTGCACTTGAAGTTTAAAAATTGTTATGTACCATTGTTATAGTAGAGCGAATGAATAACAATAAAGCTCCTTAAATGTATAAAATTCTAAATCCAGCTAAACTAGTATGCTGTTAGAAATATACCTATTGGTACAAAGTAATTGTTTGAAAAGTATAGAAACAGAATGAGCAATAATATCTGAAGAGAGCAAACTGCTACAATGTGTACATATGATGTTATGAAGTGGGGAAATAAATTGGTATTACAATGTAGCAAAAGTCATATGTAGAAAATATAAAAATCCACAATAAAAAGATAAAGTCTTATACGGGCATTGATATTCTTATGTTCAGGTTAAACGCTCGATGCTGCAGACAGTTGATAGATAATTTAGTTTATTTTAAATGGGTGGTATCACCTATAAGGAGCATAAGTAAATATTCTCTTGAAGTAATAATGCCCTGATTTTATATAAGTGAATATTAGTGTCGACAGATGCTTTGATTGTAGGATTTTTTTGGCCAACAATGTATATAGTTTGTAAAAATTATTATTATAATAATAATTTTTACAAACTATATACATTGTTGGCCAAAAAAATCCTACAATCAAAACATCTGTCGACACTAATATTCACTTATATAAAATCAGGGCATTATTACTTCAAGAGAATATCTACATATGCTCCGAAAAAATCTTACAATCAAAACATCTGTCAACACTAATATTCACCTATATAAAATCAGGGCATTATTACTTCAAGAGAATATTTACTTATGCTCCTTATAGGTGATACCACCCATTTAAAATAAACTAAATTATCTATAATAACTACTTAGATACTAATTAATGGAGGTCTAAAGTGACTAAATAAAATATAATACAACGAACAAACACACTACACACAGGGTTCTTGTTGCATATAATGTATAGCAATAATTCTGGGGTGCCATACAAATGAATAACTGGATTTTATTAAATTGATATAAGACTAAAGAATACAAATTAGTAGACCCTTGTTGTAATATAAACATAGGGCGATCAAAAACACATCTTCTCGACTCCTATTGAAGCTATGCTACCAATTAAAATATTTGCCTTACAAAAATAAAAAAGTACTGATATAGGCATTTCATTTAACTTTATTTTGAAGATGAGGCTTTAATCCAAAGTTTACAATTTATTTAGACAGTTACTGTTATATTTAAATCTCCAGGTAATATCCCTTAAGAAGATTATCATGTACCTTTAAATTATTACAGTGAGAACTTCTCTTTATATACGTTACATTCTCACAAAAGAAAACATTGATAAAGGCATTTTTATCTATAGGGATGTTTCCATCACTATCCCACAATGTATCCACAGAGCTATTTTTTCATTTATACGCCAAGGCAATTTTTTCATTTTAGAGTATCATTATTAACTTCTAAACTATTGCAGTGAGAATTCGTATATCAGTAAATCGTTTGCTATACTTGAGGAAAATGTTCAAATTTAGGACAAAATGTTTTTAAGTAAGACACATACAATTATGTTTTAGATCAAAGTCCAAACAAGCACTCTTATAAGCAATTTTTTTTTTTTTTTTACTTGTTGTATGACAATCTAATCGTATAGATTCAAATGGAAATAAACCCCGGATGAAAATAGGGGTGTAACAAAATGAACCAATGACTAAGCAGCCAGTTCACACACCCACCCTCCTCGCTAAGCGGGAGTTTTAAAACGTCCGCACTCGACCAGATTCAACATTGCCTCTGAGGAAGAAGTTTTAAACTTTGAAACGCGTAAGGCTGAGTGTTGAATCTGGCTGCTTATTTTAAATTATCACTGACACAGTGGTTACTTGGGACTCGGGTTTAGCCCGCTATTATCGGAGGTTTTCCATACGCCTGTACCATTCTCTATACATGTTTGTTGGAACATTTGTTCATATACTACATATATGCTGAGTGGAATCTTTTAATCCCTTTCTGGGATATCGGTCCTAATGTTTGAGATGCATTATTGATACCTCATATTAATTGAGGTCCTGTTTGTGAGTACCATTCCCTTGAAGTCCAGAAATAAATATCTGTTTCTTTTTAAAAAAAACAGTATTATGCTATGTGCCTTGTTTTTTCCTTTCATATAAACACGTTGGAGCTACTAGAGAAAAAACCATGACTACCGACACTAGCATAGGAGACCCTGTGGAGTGGAAAGGATTGAAAGATACTTCACTGATCTTGAATCACATTTGACAAGCTGAAAGTCATTCGAGACATCGCACAGGAATAAGAGCTAACTACCAGAGGATCGGTGCAGGGGCTTATTACATCCAAACGTCCGTTCCTTACCTCATATGATTGAGGTCATTTAATGTGAGTAGCCTGTGAATCTATTTGGGGATTGCTGTTAATCAACTGTCTGCAGCATCGAGCATTTAACCTGAACATAAGAATATCAATGCCCGTATAAGACTTTATCTTTTTATTGTGGATTTTTATATTTTCTACATATGACTTTTGCTACATTGTAATATCAATTTATTTCCCCACTTCATAACATCATATGTACACATTGTAGCAGTTTGCTCTCTTCAGATATTATTGCTCATTCTGTTTCTATACTTTTCAAACAATTACTTTGTACCAATAGGTATATTTCTAACAGCATACTAGTTTAGCTGGATTTAGAATTTTATACATTTAAGGAGCTTTATTGTTATTCATTCGCTCTACTATAACAATGGTACATAACAATTTTTAAACTTCAAGTGCAATCAAATATCTCACTATAGCAATTCAATTCCATTATTATTAGAACTAGTATAATCGTATCATTGGACTTTAGACTGTGAGACTAGCGCTGTGTAGTGAACTAAACTTTGTCTTTCTCTTCATTTATACCGTGTGATCACCTATAAGGGTAATGTGATCACACGTTCCGGTTCACTCCAGCAGCTTTTCTCTTAGTGGTGTTAACTTTTTGCGCCTCCAGTGTGGCCCACACCTAGGTGTAGCTCACATTACAAAAACACTTTAAAAAAAAAAAAAAAATAAAAAAAAAAATATATATATATATATATACAGAGAGAGAGAGAGAGAGAGAGAGAGAGAGAGAGAGAGAGAAAACAGAAAACAGCACTCTCTGGACTTAAGTGCAAATAGTTAATTTATTCGGTAACGTTTCGGGGAATGCTCCCCTTCATCAGACCGGTCTGATGAAGGGAGCATTCCCAGAAACGTTACCGAATAAATTAACTATTTGCACTTAAGTCCAGAGAGTGCTGTTTTCTGTTCTCTATATTCAAACCTACTCTAGCACCCTGGCACTTGGAGAACTGTTTGTGAGAGTGCACTTGCCTCATTCTGTTTATATATATATACATTGATCGGAGTAGTTAGTCGTGTTAGTCAAGTGATTTAGATATCAAAATAACAGAGTATTGCATTGAGCAATGATACTTTTTTTTATTGGACTAACTATACATTTATATGTTGACACGCTTTCGGAAGAATTCCTCCCTTTCTAAAGTCTGAAGCAATACTGACCAATTCACTGGAATTTACAAATTATGAGGCCTATTTAACAACGGTCTTGCGGACCTGATCCGACAGTGGTCCGCAAGACCTCGCTGAATGGGGAGAGCAATACGCTCTTCGTATTCAGCATTGCACCAGCAGCTCACAATGGGCCGCAAGCAGGGAGGTGTCAATCAACCCGATCGTACTCGGTCGGGTTGAATTGTGTCGATTCCTGTCTGCCTGCTCAGAGCAGGCGGACAGGGTTATAGAGCAGCGGTCTTTAGATCGCTGCTTCATAACTGCTGTTTCTGGTGAGTCTGAAGACTCGCCAGAAACACGGGCCCACAAGCTCCATACGGAGCTTGATAAATGGGCCTCTATATCAAAATACAGGATGACTAAAAAGAACAGAAAGTGTTTCAGAGGTCTGAGTGCAGGGAGAGGAGGGGGTGTCGTAAAAATCACGAAAGGGGCTTAGCTGAGAGAGGCAGACAGTGTTCAGTGTAGGAGAACAGACACTAGCGTAAACAATGGCACTACAAATGGGCAATCTCTCAGGTATATAACTATTGTATTCGTAAGGTATATTCAGTTTTAATCAACCTTAAAGGGACACTGAACCCAAATTTTTTTCTTTTGTGATTCAGGTAGAGCATGCAATTTTAAGCAACTTTCTAATTTACTCCTATTATCAAGTTTTCTTCGTCCTCTTATTATCTTTATTTGAAAAAGAAGGCATCTAAGCTTTTTTGGGTTCAGTACTCTGGACAGAATTTTTTTTTTATTGGTGGATGAATTTATCCACCAATCAGCAAGAACATCCCAGGTTGTTCACCAAAAATGAGCCGGCATCTAAACTTACATTCTTGCATTTCAAATAAAGATACCAAGAGAATGAATAAAATTAGAAAGTTGCTTAAAATGTCATGCTCTATCTGAATCCTGAAAGAAAGAATTGGGGATCAGTGTCCCTTTAATGTCTGAGAGTGGTGCTAAGCATAATGTGAAACAGAAAAATAGAGGATAAAGTCTAGAGGTGAAGGTATCCACTAGTAGTATGCACAACAGCACTAAGAAGGCACACACATATATTTACACCCATGCACATGGCCATATACCATATACCTTTGGACTCTTATTAAAAAATGTATTAATGTTTTTATGAATGTTTTTATCAGATATTCTATATATGAGTGTAACTGATTATTTTAATTTATTTATTTTGTGTTTGTGCACATTTTTTTTAGCCTTTACGAGCTGCACTAACCCGGTTTGCATTAAATTCACTCAAGCGAACACATTTACTTTCAATATTGCATCCACGCTAACAATAGCGCTCCAATTGTAAGAAAGGACCATTGCAGAACAGCCAACTACTCTACCTTTTAATTCTGGGCAAAACACCCAAGACACGACTCCTTCTCGATACAAAACCCTCTGAGACATAATCCTCAGCTGTCAATAAAGGTAGAGGTTTATTGACTATTTTGCAAATGTCACCAAACTGATAAAGAAAAATAAAATTATCTTTGCTATTTCAGTACAGTCACATTTAGGGCTCCATGTACTAAGCCGTCAATTCATCCGTCATTTTAGTCGCGGCTAAACTCGCCGTTACTCGCCGCGGGCGAAATGGTGTCCGCTGTAGCTATGTACTAATAATCCCACAACAAATAGACACCTCTAGCCCGCCGCGAGCAGTGGCGGAATATTGATAAATTTGACGCCTCGCTCGCCGCGAATAAGCTGATGTACTTAACTTTCAGTTCAATTGTCTGGCCAATTGTTAACACGTGACATGTAAGGTGTCATGAACGTCATAGTAGAAGCGGGAATAGAATTTTGCTCCTATAAATGGACAAGTTTTCTAAACAACTTTATTATTGTTCCAAAATTTTTGGAGAGTAATTACAGAGCGCTCGTTTTTGAGATCTTTATTTACTATTTCGATATGGCTTCATCTGGATCTGAAACCGCTTCAAAATCCAAGAATCCTCACTTTTCTCATCAGCAAAACGTCGTTTTGATTGATATGATTATTGACTCTTATGATTATTTGTTTGGATGTCGTGTCAAACAGACAAATTTTTCTAGAAGGAAGCAGATCTGGCAAAGGATCAGCGACGCTGTTAGTGCCCAGGGTCCAGGAAAAAAGGATGTCGATCAGCTGAAGAAGCGTTACAACGATGCCGCTAATAGTTTGAGAAGTCCCGGAATAGCTTGTGAACGAGCAGTCATCGGCTCCAAATGATCTTCAATCTCTCGATACAGGTGTAATATCGATTCACGATCAAGCCGGAATCTTTGTATGATCTCTCGGTCAGAAAGGCCGTGCAAACCAACCCGTGGAAGGAATACACGGGGGACTCGAACTCTCCTTCTTCTAACCAATCGATTAGCTACATTTCCAGTATTCTGTCTTCTAGCCCGGATTCGCATCAAACGGAGAATAAACAAAAACAGAATTCTCTCCATAGCTGCTGAAATGAACAATGTAAGTACAATGCTGATATTACTGCCTTTTATATATGTCTAGACTGGCGTCTAGAGTGACTTTCCTATTGTTTTGTACCTTGCCCGCCACCTAAAAGGTGGCGAGGCAAAAATAACGAGGTGGGAGCGGAAATTGACGCGAGCGGACAAATAGATTTTTTAGTACATTCGTTTTTGGCGAGTTGGTGGTCAAATGTATCTAATTACAGTAAAAAATGGAGAGGTAGCGAGGTATGGCGGATAAGTACGCTCGCAATTTTAAAGATGCGAGTTTTTACATAATTGACGGCTTTGTACATATCAGTTTGCGAGTTTGGGCGCGAGATTTGTTGCGGGTAGCTCGCTGACTGCTTAGTACATGGAGCCCTTAATATACTTTTCTCCTGTTAAGTGTGATCAGTCCACGGGTCATCATTACTTCTGGGATATTTCTCCTCCCCAACAGGAAGTGCAAGAGGATTCACCCAGCAGAGCTGCATATAGCTCCTCCCCTCTACGTCACTCCCAGTCATTCTCTTGCACCCAACGACTAGATAGGATGTGTGAGAGGACTATGGTGATTATACTTAGTTTTATACCTTCAATCAAAAGTTTGTTATTTTATAATAGCACCGGAGTGTGTTATTCCTTCTCTGGTAGAATTTGAAGAAGAATCTACCTGAGTTTTTACTATGATTTTAGCCGGAGTAGTTAAGATCATATTGCTGTTTCTCGGCCATCTGAGGAGAGGTAAACTTCAGATCAGGGGACAGCGGGCAGATTAATCTGCAAAGAGGTATGTAGCAGCTTATTATTTTCTGACAATGGAATTGATGAGAAAATCCTGCCATACCGATATAATGTAAACTCAGCCTTAAATGCAGTAGCAACATCTGGTATCAGGCTGTCATGTATGTATATTTTACACTTCAGTATTCTGGGGAATGGTACTTCACTGGAATTGCACTGTGTACATAAAACTTTAGCCTATTTTGCAGGGACTAGCAACAGGCTTTTTAATAACTCTTAATTTATGTTAAACGTTTTTTTGCTGGAATGTAAAATCGTTTTCATTTTCTGAGGTACTGGGTGAATAAAATGTTTGGGCACTATTTTTCCACTTGGCAGTTGCTTGATCTAATTTCTGACAGTTTACTGATCTCTCTCACTGTTGTGTGTGAGGGGGAGGGGCCTTTTTTGGCGCTTTTGCTACGCATCAAAAAATTCAGTCAGAAGCTCATTGTATTTCCTGCATGATCCGGTTCCTCTCTACAGAACTCAGGGGTCTTCAAAACTTGTTTTGAGGGAGGTAATCACTCACAGCAGAGCTGTGAGATTGTAGTTGACTGTGATAAAAAACGTTTATTCTGTAACTTTTTTTCTGCTATCAGGGTTAGTTATCCTTTGCTAATGGGAACAAACCTTTGCTAAAATTGTGTTTTTTACAAAGATTGATGCTATAACCTTTTCAGTTTATTAATTTTCAACTGTCATAACTTTTTCTGTGCTTCTTATAGGCACAGTACGTTTTCATATCATAGTATTTTACTTGAATAGTATTTCCAAGTTGCAAGTTTATTTGCTAGTGTGTTAAACATGTCTGATTCAGAGGAAGATATCTGTGCTATATGTGCTAATGCCAAAGTGGAGCCCAATAGAAATTTATGTACTAACTGTATTGATGCTACTTTAAATAAAAGTCAATCTGTACAAATTGAACACATTTCACCAAACAGCGAGGGGAGAGTTATGCCGACTAACTCGCCTCACGTGTCAGTACCTGCATCTCCCGCTCGGGAGGTGCGTGATATTGTGGCGCCCAGTACATCTGGGCGGCCATTACAAATAACATTACAGGATATGGCTACTGTTATGACTGAAGTTTTGGCTAAATT
Source organism: Bombina bombina (assembly GCF_027579735.1). Taxonomy (NCBI): domain Eukaryota; kingdom Metazoa; phylum Chordata; class Amphibia; order Anura; family Bombinatoridae; genus Bombina; species Bombina bombina. Next base: position 79,939,409 of record NC_069506.1, on the reverse strand, counting down.
ACCAGAACTAAGAGGCAAGCGTGATCACTCTGGGGTGAGAACAGAGTGCGCTGATAATGCTAGGGCCATGTCAGATACTGCGTCACAACTTGCAGAACATGAGGACGGAGAGCTTCTTTCTGCGGCTGACGGTTCTGATCCAAACAGATTGGATTCAGATATTTCAAATTTTAAATTTAAGCTGGAAAACCTCCGTGTATTACTAGGGGAGGTGTTAGCGGCTCTGAATGATTGTAACACAGTTGCAATACCAGAGAAAATGTGTAGGTTGGATAAATATTTTGCGGTACCATCGAGTACTGACATTTTTCCTATACCTAAGAGACTAACTGAAATTATTACTAAGGAGTGGGATAGACCCGGTGTGCCGTTCTCACCCCCTCCGATATTTAGAAAGATGTTTCCAATAGACACCACCACACGGGACTTATGGCAAACGGTCCCTAAGGTGGAGGGAGCAGTTTCTACTTTAGCTAAGCGTACCACTATCCCGGTGGAGGATAGCTGTGCCTTTTCAGATCCAATGGATAAAAAGTTAGAGGGTTACCTTAAGAAAATGTTTGTTCAACAAGGTTTTATATTGCAACCCCTTGCATGCATTGCGCCGGTCACGGCTGCGGCGGCATTCTGGTTTGAGTCTCTGGAAGAGACCATTAGTTCAACTACTCTGGATGAGATTACGGACAAGCTTAGAGTCCTTAAGCTAGCTAATTCATTCATTTCGGAGGCCGTAGTACATTTAACCAAACTTACGGCTAAGAATTCCGGATTCGCCATTCAGGCGCGCAGAGCACTGTGGCTAAAATCCTGGTCAGCTGATGTTACTTCTAAGTCTAAATTACTTAATATACCTTTCAAAGGGCAGACCTTATTTGGGCCCGGTTTGAAAGAAATTATCGCTGACATTACAGGAGGTAAAGGCCACGCCCTGCCTCAAGACAGAGCCAAACCTAAGGCTAGACAGTCTAATTTTCGTTCCTTTCAAAGCAGGAGCAGCATCAACTTCCTCTGCTCCAAAACAGGAAGGATCTGTTGCTCGCTACAGACAAGGCTGGAGACCTAACCAGTCCTGGAACAAGGGCAAGCAGGCCAGGAAACCTGCTGCTGCCCCTAAAACAGCATGAATTGAGGGCCCCCGATCCGGGATCGGATCTAGTGGGGGGCAGACTTTCTCTCTTCGCCCAGGCTTGGGCAAGAGATGTCCAGGATCCCTGGGCGCTAGAGATAATATCTCAGGGATACCTTCTGGACTTCAAATACTCTCCTCCAAGAGAGAGATTTCATCTGTCAAGGTTGTCAACAAACCAAACAAAGAAAAAGGCGTTTCTACGCTGCGTACAAGAGCTTTTGTTAATGGGAGTAATCCATCCAGTTCCACGGTCGGAACAGGGACAAGGGTTTTACTCAAATCTGTTTGTGGTTCCCAAAAAAGAGGGAACTTTCAGACCAATCCTGGATTTAAAGATCCTAAACAAATTCCTAAGAGTTCCATCGTTCAAAATGGAGACTATTCGGACAATTTTACCCATGATCCAAAAGGGTCAGTACATGACCACAGTGGATTTAAAGGATGCTTACCTTCACATACCGATTCACAAAGATCATTACCGGTATCTAAGGTTTGCCTTCCTAGACAGGCATTACCAGTTTGTAGCTCTTCCATTCGGATTGGCTACAGCTCCAAGAATCTTCACAAAGGTTCTGGGTGCTCTTCTGGCGGTACTAAGACCGCGAGGAATTTCGGTAGCTCCGTACCTAGACGACATTCTGATACAAGCTTCAAGCTTTCAAACTGCCAAGTCTCATACAGAGTTAGTACTGGCATTTCTAAGGTCGCATGGATGGAAGGTGAACGAAAAGAAAAGTTCTCTCTTTCCACTCACAAGAGTTCCCTTCCTGGGGACTCTTATAGATTCTGTGGAAATGAAGATTTACCTGACAGAAGACAGGTTAACAAGACTTCAAAGTGCATGCCGCGTCCTTCATTCCATTCAACACCCGTCAGTGGCTCAATGCATGGAGGTAATCGGCTTAATGGTAGCAGCAATGGACATAGTACCCTTTGCACGCCTACACCTCAGACCACTGCAATTGTGCATGCTAAGTCAGTGGAATGGGGATTACTCAGACTTGTCCCCTTCTCTGAATCTGGATCAAGAGACCAGAAATTCTCTTCTATGGTGGCTTTCTCGGCCACATCTGTCCAGGGGGATGCCATTCAGCAGGCCAGACTGGACAATTGTAACAACAGACGCCAGCCTTCTAGGTTGGGGTGCCGTCTGGAATTCTCTGAAGGCTCAGGGACAATGGAGTCAGGAGGAGAGTCTCCTACCAATAAACATTCTGGAATTGAGAGCAGTTCTCAATGCCCTCCTGGCTTGGCCCCAGTTGACAACTCGGGGGTTCATCAGGTTTCAGTCGGACAACATCACGACTGTAGCTTACATCAACCATCAGGGAGGGACAAGAAGCTCCCTAGCAATGATGGAAGTATCAAAGATAATTCGCTGGGCAGAGTCTCACTCTTGCCACTTGTCAGCAATCCACATCCCGGGAGTGGAGAACTGGGAGGCGGATTTTTTAAGTCGTCAGACTTTTCATCCGGGGGAGTGGGAACTTCATCCGGAGGTCTTTGCCCAAATACTTCGTCATTGGGGCAAACCAGAGATAGATCTCATGGCGTCTCGACAGAACGCCAAGCTTCCTCGTTACGGGTCCAGATCCAGGGATCCAGGAGCAGTCCTGATAGATGCCTTGACAGCACCTTGGACCTTCAGGATGGCTTATGTGTTTCCACCCTTCCCGATGCTTCCTCGATTGATTGCCAGAATCAAGCAGGAGAGAGCATCAGTTATTCTAATAGCACCTGCATGGCCACGCAGGACTTGGTATGCAGACCTGGTGGACATGTCATCCTGTCCACCTTGGTCTCTACCTCTGAAACAGGACCTTCTGATACAGGGTCCTTTCAAACATCAAAATCTAACTTCTCTGAAGCTGACTGCTTGGAAATTGAACGCTTGATTTTATCAAAACGTGGTTTTTCTGAGTCAGTTATTGATACCTTAATACAGGCTAGGAAGCCTGTTACCAGAAAGATTTACCATAAGATATGGCGTAAATACCTATATTGGTGCGAATCCAAAGGTTACTCTTGGAGTAAGGTTAGGATTCCTAGGATATTGTCTTTTCTACAAGAAGGTTTAGAAAAGGGTTTATCTGCTAGTTCCTTAAAGGGACAGATCTCAGCTCTGTCCATTCTGTTGCACTAACGTCTGTCAGAAGTTCCAGACGTTCAGGCTTTTTGTCAGGCTTTGGCCAGGATTAAGCCTGTGTTTAAAACTGTTGCTCCGCCATGGAGTTTAAACCTTGTTCTTAACGTTTTACAGGGCGTTCCGTTTGAACCCCTTCATTCCATTGATATAAAGTTGTTATCTTGGAAAGTTCTATTTTTAATGGCTATTTCCTCGGCTCGAAGAGTCTCTGAGTTATCAGCCTTACATTGTGATTCTCCTTATTTGATTTTTCATTCGGATAAGGTAGTTCTGCGTACTAAACCTGGGTTCTTACCTAAGGTAGTCACTAACAGGAATATCAATCAAGAGATTGTTGTTCCTTCCTTGTGTCCAAATCCTTCTTCGAAGAAGGAACGTCTTCTGCACAATCTGGATGTAGTTCGTGCCCTAAAATTTTACTTACAGGCAACTAAAGAATTTCGACAAACGTCTTCCCTGTTTGTCATTTACTCTGGTCAGAGGAGAGGCCAAAAAGCTTCTGCTACCTCTCTCTCTTTTTGGCTTCGTAGCATAATTCGTTTAGCTTATGAGACTGCTGGACAGCAGCCTCCTGAAAGAATTACAGCTCATTCCACTAGAGCTGTGGCTTCCACTTGGGCCTTTAAGAATGAGGCCTCTGTTGAACAGATTTGCAAGGCTGCAACTTGGTCTTCACTTCATACTTTTTCCAAATTTTACAAATTTGACACTTTTGCTTCTTCGGAGGCTGTTTTTGGGAGAAAGGTTCTTCAGGCAGTGGTTCCTTCTGTATAAAGAGCCTGCCTATCCCTCCCGTCATCCGTGTACTTTTGCTTTGGTATTGGTATCCCAGAAGTAATGATGACCCGTGGACTGATCACACTTAACAGGAGAAAACATAATTTATGCTTACCTGATAAATTCCTTTCTCCTGTAGTGTGATCAGTCCACGGCCCGCCCTGTTTTTTTGCGGCAGGTAAATATTTTTTAAATTATACTCCAGTCACCACTACACCCTTGGCTTCTCCTTTCTCGTTGGTCCTTGGTCGAATGACTGGGAGTGACGTAGAGGGGAGGAGCTATATGCAGCTCTGCTGGGTGAATCCTCTTGCACTTCCTGTTGGGGAGGAGAAATATCCCAGAAGTAATGATGACCCGTGGACTGATCACACTACAGGAGAAAGGAATTTATCAGGTAAGCATAAATTATGTTTTTTGTCCATACAATAATTACATAATAACCACTATTTATAAGGGTTATTATATACATTTAGTAAGATTGGAGAACGGACACATCAATCAAAAATCAGTAAACAGGCTATATAAGGAGCATTAAATCACTAAGTAAGCATCTTGATAAAGGCAGGGAACTGCCGAAACGCGTAGACCAGTTGCTTGCTTTCATTAGTTTTTTATGTGGTGGTAATTAAAGAGCAGGACAGGTACATTAGTTTATTTTGTTATATACGAGTAATCATTATATGTAAAATTCCTGTTGAGGCGCTCTTATAAACAACCACACAGTCACATATAACAACAATATCTGTTTTCTAACAGTCATTCTACACGTATATGTAATGAGCTAAACAGGAGTTTGAAGTTCTGTAACTCATTTCTGTTTGAAGGCACCAATTTTAACTTTGAACTGTTTATTTCATCGCAATAAACAAAGTTTCAATTTCTACAAACACAAACCTAGATTACGAGTTTTGCGTTAGAGGTTGTGCGGTGCTAACGAGCAGTTTATGCTCACCGCTCACTTACAGACAGCGATGGTATTACGGGTTTTTACAACCCAGACTCTGCCGCTCCGGACACCGCTGCCACCTACATTATACTTATGAACCCCTAATCTGCTGCCCCCAACATTGCCGACACCTATATTATATTTATTAACCCCTAATCTGCCGCCCCCAATGTCGCTGCCACCTACCTATATTTATTAACCCCTAATCTGCTGCCTCCAACATCGCCGCCACATACCTACATTTAATAACCCCTAATCTGCCACCCACAACGTTGCCGCCACTATATTAAAGTTATTAACCCCTAAACCTAAGTCTAACCCTAAACCTAACACCCCCTAACTTAAATATAATTAAAAGAAATCTAAATAAAATTACTATAATTAACTAAATTATTCCTATTTAAAACGAAATACTTACCTGTAAAATAAACCCTAAGGCCTAGATTTGGAGTTTGGCGTTAGCCGTGAAAACCAGCGTTAGAGGCTCCTAACGCTGGTTTTAGGCTACCGCCGGTATTTGGAGTCAGTGATTAAAGGGTCTAACGCTCACTTTTCAGCCGCGACTTTTCCATACCGCAGATCCCCTTACGTCAATTGCGTATCCTATCTTTTCAATGGGATCTTTCTAACTCCGGTATTTAGAGTCGTTTCTGAAGTGAGCGTTAGACATCTAACGACAAAACTCCAGCCGCAGGAAAAAAGCAGGAGTTAAGAGCTTTCTGGGCTAACGCCGGTTCATAAAGCTCTTAACTACTGTACCCTAAAGTACACTAACACCTATAAACTACCTATGTACCCCTAAACCGAGGTCCCCCCACATCGCCGACACTCGATTAAATTTTTTTAACCGCTAATCTGCCGACCGCCACCTACGTTATACTTATGTACCCCTAATCTGCTGCCCCTAACCCCGCCGACCCCTGTATTATATTTATTAACCCCTAACCTGCCCCCCACAACATCGCCGCCAGCTACTTACAATAATTAACCCCTAATCTGCCGACCGCAAAGCGCCGCCACCTACGTTATACTTATGTACCCCTAATCTGCTGCCCCTAACCCCGCCGACCCCTGTATTATATTTATTAACCCCTAACCTGCCCCCCACAACATCGCCGCCAGCTACTTACAATAATTAACCCCTAATCTGCCGACCGCAAAGCGCCGCCACCTACGTTATCCTTATGTACCCCTAATCTGCTGCCCCTAACACCGCCGACCCCTATATTATATTTATTAACCCCTAATCTTCCCCCCTCAACGTCGCCGACACCTGCCTACACTTATTAACCCCTAATCTGCCGAGCGGACCTGAGCGCTACTATAATAAAGTTATTAACCCCTAATCCGCCTCACTAACCCTATCATAAATAGTATTAACCCCTAATCTGCCCTCCCTAACATCGCCGACACCTAACTTCAATTATTAACCCCTAATCTGACGACTGGAGCTCATCGCTACTATAATAAATGGATTAACCCCTAAAGCTAAGTCTAACCCTAACACTAACACCCCCCTAACTTAAATATAATTTAAATCTAACGAAATTAATTAACTCTTATTAAATAAATTATTCCTATTTAAAGCTAAATACTTACCTGTAAAATACATCCTAATATAGCTACAATATAAATTATAATTCTATTGTAGCTATTTTAGGATTAATATTTATTTTACAGGCAACTTGGTAATTATTTTAACCAGGTACAATAGCTATTAAATAGTTAAGAACTATTTAATATCTACCTAGTTAAAATAATAACAAAATTACCTGTAAAATAAATCCTAACCTAAGTTATAATTAAACCTAACACTACCCTATCAATAAATTAATTAAATAAAATACCTACAATTACCTACAATTAACCTAACACTACACTATCAATAAATAAATTAAATACAATTGCTACAAATAACTACAATTACATAAACTAACTAAAGTACAAAAAATAAAAAATAACTAAGTTACAAAAAATAAAAAAATATTTACAAACATAAGAAAAATATTACAACAATTTTAAACTAATTACACCTACTCTAAGCCCCCTAATAAAATAACAAAGACCCCCAAAATAAAAAAATGCCCTACCCTATTCTAAATTAATAGAGTTAAAAGCTCTTTTACCTTACCAGCCCTGAACAGGGCCCTTTGCGGGGCATGCCCCAAGAAAATCAGCTCTTTTGCCTGTAAAAAAAAACATACAATACCCCCCCCCCAACATTACAACCCACCACCCACATACCCCTAATCTAACCCAAACCCCCCTTAAATAAACCTAACACTAAGCCCCTGAAGATCTTCCTACCTTGTCTTCACCATCCAGGTATCACCGATCCGTCCTGGCATCCGGTGCTGAAGAGGTCCAGAAGAGTCTCCAAAGTCTTCCTCCTATCCGGCAAGAAGAGGACATCCTGACCGACAAACATCTTCTCCAAGCGGCATCTTCGATCTTCTTCCATCCGGTGCGGAGCGGGTCCATCTTGAATCAGCCGACGCGGATCCATCCTCTTCTTCCGGCGTCTCCTGACGAATGACGGTTCCTTTAAGGGACGTCATCCAAGATGGCGTCCCTCGAATTCCGATTGGCTGATAGGATTCTATCAGCCAATCGGAATTAAGGTAGGAATATTCTGATTGGCTGATGGAATCAGCCAATCAGAATCAAGTTCAATCCTATTGGCTGATCCAATCAGCCAATCAGATTGAGCTCACATTCTATTGGCTGTTCCGATCAGCCAATAGAATGCAAGCTCAATCTGATTGGCTGATTGGATCAATCGGATTGAACTTGATTTTCTTGGGGCATGCCCCGCAAAGGGCCCTGTTCAGGGCTGGTAAGGTAAAAGAGCTTTTAACTCTATTAATTTAGAATAGGGTAGGGCATTTTTTTATTTTGGGGGTCTTTGTTATTTTATTAGGGGGCTTAGAGTAGGTGTAATTAGTTTAAAATTGTTGTAATATTTTTCTTATATTTGTAAATATTTTTTTATTTTTTGTAACTTAGTTATTTTTTATTTTTTGTACTTTAGTTAGTTTGTGTAATTGTAGTTATTTGTAGCAATTGTATTTAATTTATTTATTGATAGTGTAGTGTTAGGTTAATTGTAGGTAATTGTAGGTATTTTATTTAATTAATTTATTGATAGGGTAGTGTTAGGTTTAATTATAACTTAGGTTAGGATTTATTTTACAGGTAATTTTGTTATTATTTTAACTAGGTAGATATTAAATAGTTCTTAACTATTTAATAGCTATTGTACCTGGTTAAAATAATTACCAAGTTGCCTGTAAAATAAATATTAATCCTAAAATAGCTACAATAGAATTATAATTTATATTTTAGCTATATTAGGATGTATTTTACAGGTAAGTATTTAGCTTTAAATAGGAATAATTTATTTAATAACAGTTAATTAATTTCATTAGATTTAAATTATATTTAAGTTAGGGGGGTGTTAGTGTTAGGGTTAGACTTAGCTTTAGGGGTTAATCCATTTATTATAGTAGCGATGAGCTCCGGTCGTCAGATTAGGGGTTAATAATTGAAGTTAGGTGTCGGCGATGTTAGGGAGGGCAGATTAGGGGTTAATACTATTTATGATAGGGTTAGTGAGGCGGATTAGGGGTTAATAACTTTATTATAGTAGCGCTCAGGTCCGCTCGGCAGATTAGGGGTTAATTATTGTAAGTAGCTGGCGGCGACGTTGTGGGGGGCAGGTTAGGGGTTAATAAATATAATATAGGGGTCAGCGGTGTTAGGGGCAGCAGATTAGGGGTACATAGGGATAATGTAAGTTGCGGCGGTTTACGGAGCGGAAGATTAGGGGTTAATAATATAATGCAGGGGTCAGCGATAGCGGGGGCGGCAGATTAGGGGTTAATAAGTGTAAGGGTAGGGGTGTTTAGACTCGGGGTACATGTTAGAGTGTTAGGTGCAGACGTAGGAAGTGTTTCCCCATAGGAAACAATGGGGCTGCGTTAGGAGCTGAACGCTGCTTTTTTGCAGGTGTTAGGTTTTTTTTTCAGCTCAAACAGCCCCATTGTTTCCTATGGGAGAATCGTGCACGAGCACGTTTTTGAGGCTGGCCGCGTCCGTAAGCAACTCTGGTATCGAGAGTTGCATTTGCGGTAAAAATGCTGTACGCTTTCTTTTTTTGGAGCCTAACGCAGCATTTTTTTGAACTCTCGATACCAGAGTTAATTTTATGGTGCGGCCAGAAAAAAGCCCGCGTAGCGTTAACAGCCCATCTACCGCCAAACTCCAAATCTAGGCCTAAGCTAGCTACAATATAACTAATAGTTACATTGTAGCTATCTTAGGGTTTATTTTTATTTTACAGGCAAGTTTGTATTTATTTTAACTAGGTACAATAGTTATTAAATAGTTATTAACTATTTAATAACCACCTAGCTAAAATAAATACAAAAGTACCTGTAAAATAAAACCTAACCTAAGTTAAAATTACACCTAACACTACACTACAATTAAATTATTTCCCTAAATTAAATACAATTAAATACAATTAAATTAAATTATCTAAAGTACAAAAAACAACACTAAATTACAGAAAATAATAAACAAATTACAAGATTTTTAAACTAATTACACCTAATCTAATACCCCTAACAAAATAAAAAAGCCCCCCCAAAATAAAAAAGCCCTACCCTACACTAAATTACAAATAGCCCTTAAAAGGGCCTTTTGCGGGGCATTGCCCCAAAGTAATCAGCTCTTTTACCTGTAAAAAAAAAGTACAAATCCCCCCCCAACATTAAAACCCACCCAATACCCCCTTTAAAAAAAACTAACACTAACCCATTGAAGATCACCTTACCGGGAGATGTCTTCATCCAACCGGGCCGAAGTCCTCAAAAGAACCGGGAGAAGTCTTCATCCAAGTCGGGCGAAGTGGTCCTCCAGACGGTCTTCATCCAGACGGCATCTTCTATGTTCATCCATCCGGCGCGGAGCGGGTCCATCTTCAAGACATCCGACGCGGAGCATCCTCTTCTGACGACGGCTAAGACTAATTGAAGGTTCCTTTAAATGACGTCATCCAAGAGGGCATCCCTTCAATTCCGATTGGCTGATAGAATTCTATCAGCCAATCGGAATTAAGGTAGACAAAATCCTATTGGCTGATGCAATCAGCCAATAGGATTGAACTTCAATCCTATTGGCTGATCCAATCAGCCAATAGGATTGAGCTCTCATTCTATTGGCTGTTCCAATTTTTTCTACCTTAATTCCGATTGGCTGATAGAATTCTATCAGCCAATCAGAATTGAAGGGACGCCATCTTGGATGACGTCATTTAAAGGAACCTTCATTCAGTCTTAGCCGTCGTCAGAAGAGGTTGCTCCGCATTGGATGTCTTGAAGATGGACCCGCTCTGCGCCGGATGGATGAAGATTGAAGATGCCCTCTGGATGAAGACTTCTGCCCCTCTGGAGGACCACTTCGCCCGGCTTGGATGAAGACTTCTCCTGGCTTCATTGAGGACTTCAGCCCAGTTGGATGAAGTCTTCTCCCGGTAAGGTGATCTTCAAGGGGTTAGTGTTAGGTTTTTTTTAAGGGGATATTGGGTGGGTTTTAAAGTAGGGTTGGTTGTGTGGGTGGTGGGTTTTAATGTTGGGTGGGGATTTGTAATTTTTTTTACAGGCAAAAGAGCTGATTACTTTGGGGCAATGCCCCGCAAAAGGACCTTTTAAGGGCTATTTGTAATTTAGGGTGGATGAAGATAGAAGATGCCGTCTGGATGAAGACTTCTGCCCATCTGGAGGACCACTTCGCCCGGCTTGGATGAAGACTTCTCCCGGCTTCATTGAGGACTTCAGCCCGGTTGGATGAAGACTTCTCCCGGTAAGGTGATCTTCAAGGGGTTAGTGTTAGGTTTTTTTAAGGGGGTATTGGGTGGGTTTTAGAGTAGGGTTGGTTGTGTGGGTGGTGGGTTTTAATGTTGGGCGGGGATTTTTAATTTTTTTTACAGGCAAAAGAGCTGATTACTTTGGGGCAATGCCCCGCAAAAGGCCCTTTTAAGGGCTATTTGTAATTTAGGGTAGGGCTTTTTTTTATTTTGGGGGGGCTTTTTTATTTTGTTAGGGGGATTAGATTAAGTGTAATTAGTTTAAAAATCTTGTAATTTGTTTATTATTTTCTGTAATTTAGTGTTTGATTTATTTTGTACTTTAGCTAATTGTATTTAATTGTATTTAATTGTATTTAATTTAGGGAAATAATTTAATTATAGTGTAGCGTTAGGTGTAATTGTAACTTAGGTTAGGTTTTATTTTACGGGTACTTTTGTATTTATTTTAACTAGGTAGTTATTAAATAGTTAAAGGGACAGTAAACACCAGAATTGTTGTTGTTTAAAAAGGTAGATATTCCCTTTATTACTGTCAGTATATTTATGAAAATCTTAGTAGTGCTCTCCAAATAATATATCAGCTTATGGCAGGGTTATAACACAATACAAATAATAATTATCCTTAAAAATAGAAACCCTTAACCAACATGCATCTACTAGAAACCATACAATTAATATAAATATCTGAATTCTTTTATTTAGTTAATATCCATGAACATTTTTAAAATATATTTGCAATAAAAGGAATATGAAATAATATTATATGCGCTTGAAAACTATTTAAATATGCTATGCAAAGTTCATACACGCTTACCTTTAAAACCAACCTTATTTATAAATAGCCTTTTATTTAGTTAACACAACGAGACTAAAATCTTTATCTTTTAACATCCAAGCGATACAATTTTAAACAGTGCTTATAAACAATAGGATAATATATATATTATGCTAATTAATTGCAATTTATCCTAATACAATATTGATTTAAAACACCAGAACTTTCATAGATAAATCACTTAGTCTACCAGATAAACTTAACACCATATAGGACTATGAGACATTAATTAAAATACAAACTGCTCTCTTAATCTATCAACTGTAATTTAAACTGCAGTGACTTTAAAATATCACATGTAATTAGCAGCCCTTTTCTTATACTTTACCAAAATGATCAAAATCGATAATTCAGTTACCAGAAATTTCTTGTTTCATCTCAGAAGACAGATAAGTAACTTTTGCAATCAATGAGAAAGAGGTATTCAGCTTGTTCAGAATGGTTTAAAAATGCCCAGCAGCAGATATCATCCAAAGTTAAACCAGCTTTTTTTTCTATCTCTCTCTTGCTTACTTATATATGTTTTCACTCATTTATGAAATCATGTGGGTGGCACTACGGGAGCTGACCTTCCCATTGGTCACCTGGGAAGTCTAATCGGATTGGCTCTTGGAAATTTCATTTTTAACAGTCAAAAAGCCTTCTGGCTGTATTTCTCGCAACATAACACCGGGGGCAGCGTGATGGACAGACACAGCAATACATACAGCATTTTTAGACAGTGAAATTATTATTTCTTTAAAATATGTAATAACTGCCATACGGCTAGATTTAGAGTTTGGCGTTAGCCGTCAAAGCCAGCGTTAGAGGCTCCTAACGCTGGTTTTGGGCTACCGCTGGTATTTAGAGTCAGTCAGGAAAGGGTCTAACGCTCACTTTGCAGCCGCGACTTTTCCATACCGCAGATCCCCTTACGTCAATTGCGTATCCTATCTTTTCAATGGGATCTTTCTAACACTGGTATTTAGAGTCGTGGCTGAAGTGAGCGTTAGAAATCTAACGACAAAACTCCAGCCGCAGAAAAAAGTCAGTAGTTAAGAGCTTTCTGGGCTAACGCCGGTTTATAAAGCTCTTAACTACTGTGCTCTAAAGTACACTAACACCCATAAACTACCTATGTACCCCTAAACCGAGGCCCCCCCACATCGCCGCCACTCTATTAAAATTTTTTAACCCCTAATCTGCCGACCGCACACCGCCGCCACCTACGTTATCCCTATGTACCCCTAATCTGCTGCCCCTAATACCGCCGACACCTACATAATATTTATTAACCCCTAATCTGCCGCCCCCGCTATCGCTGACCCCTTCATATTTTTTTTAACCCCTAATCTGCCACTCCGTACACCGCCGCAACCTACATTATACCTATGTACCCCTAATCTGCTGCCCCTAACACAGCCGAACCCTATATTATATTTATTAACCCCTAATCTGCCGCCCCCAACGTCGCCTCCACCTACCTACAATTATTGGTCTATAATTTGTCATCTGGTTCGGGTCTTTACCTGGCTTGGGAATTACCGTAATGTTGGCCTCCAGCATACGACTAGAGAAAGTGTTCCCCCCTTCAATGTCATTAAATAGCCTTTGGAGATGTAGTCCGATTTCTGGTGACATTAATTTATAAAATTTTGGGGTGAACCCGTCTGGTCCTGGTGCTTTCTCAGGAGCTAATTGTTTGATTGTATCTTGCACTTCTTTTAGTGTAATGGGGGATTCTAAGTCCTTTTGTGCAGCTTCTGATAGACAGGGTAATTCTAGTTTAGATAGAAAATTTTCTATTTGTTCCTTCTTATTTTGGGGGTTGGGGTTATCCAGATTATATAGTTTACTGTAGTATGCCGAGAAGGCGTCTGCTATGCTTTCACTCTTGTTTTGTTCTATATTGTTTTCATCTCTTATTGTTCTAATGAAAGATTTAAATACTCTCTTTTTTAATGACCTGGCCAGTAGTTTGCCTGCTTTGTTGTTTTCAGCAAAATATTTTGCGTTTAGTGCTAGGGCGCGCCTGTGTGCATTTTTATTGAGATATTGGTTAAGTTCATCTCTGGCTTTGTTAACCTTATCTAATAGATCATTAGATCTCAGGGTTTTCTTATGTTCCCTTTCTGCTGTGTTTAGGGTGTCGAGAAGTGTTTTATAAATCTGTTCCATCTGCCTACGATGATTTGATGTCTGTTTGATTATTTCTCCCCTTATATAGCACTTATATGCTTCCCAATTATTGATGTTTGAAGTATCTACTGGGTCATTTAAATCGAAAAAGAGGGATGTTTTATCTGTGATGCTTTTAAAGATTACGGGATCTGTAAAAATTGTATTGTTTAGTTTCCATGTGTCTCTTATCCCCGGTTTCTGTGGCCATGCAAAGGAACTTATTACCATAGAATGATCCGACCAGGGGGTTTGGGAGATTTTGGCGTCTATTAACAATTGTAGGGAGGACTGGTCACAGAGAATGTAATCAAGTCTCGTATAGGTTTTCTGTGGGTGAGAAAAGAAGGTGAAATCTCTAGTAGTGGTGTGGGTCATGCGCCAGACGTCGAAAGTTGGAATCAATTGTAATGCAAGCCAATTAGCCTTAATCACTTTGAGAGGCATGTAAGTTTTCCCTGTTGATACATCTAACGAGGGGTCTACTGGGAAGTTAAAGTCTCCTGCAATATATATAGGACCCTTTGCAGAGTCAAGTAATCGGTTCATTGCTTTCCTGAAAAATGTGGGTTTGGGGCGGTTTGGGGCATAAATATTAAGTAATGTTAGCGGTCTGCCATAGCAGGTGCCTACTACCAATAGGAATCTACCTTCGTCATCTCTCATACATTTCAAAAGCTCGAATGGAAGGCCTTTCCTAATTAGTATACTGACTCCATTTTTCTTAGTAATGTTGGAGCTGGTATATTGTTTATCGTAATATCTTGTAGGAAGAGATGGTTCATGTCTTTTTTTGAAGTGGGTTTCTTGAATGAATACTATATCTATGTGTTTTTTATGGAAGTCATAAAGTGCAATGGATCGTTTTTGGGCTGAGAGAAACCCTTTAACATTTTGTGTAGCCATAATAAGTTTATTGGGTGTGGATTGTTGTGTCATGTTTTCTTATCAAGCTAAGTGAGTGTGCGCTGCTTTAATATTAGTCGGAGGTTAGTCTAGTCAGGAGGTGAGGGCAAGAAAGAGGGTGAAAGTAGGAGGAGTAAGTAAAGGTGTTAGAAATCCTTAGTAAGTTAAGAAGTATGCAGAAAGTAATGCACAAAGAGTAATAAGAGTAATGAAGGGGAAGTAAGGGTTCTTAGAAGGGGGTCTTGTAGTGGTCAGATAAGGCTTTCAGTTACTCATGGAGGCTCTGGGAAAATCAAGTTCTTACAATACATTCCTAATTTAAAATATGAGATATAGCCAAATAAATGCATTCCTGTAAAACAGCTAAATAAACAAATACATTGAGAAGGTAACAAAAGATGAACAGACATAGATAGCACAACTTAACCATACATTTCAGTGAACAGTGGCTTTTATGTCCTCAGAGAGTTTATGCAGAAATAAAGAATAAATCCATGTAGCTAACGATTGTGTCATCTCTAGCCCTTGTATAACAATACCACGGAACTTTAGATTTTAACTATACGGAACACTTATGAATAACCATTAATTTATAAAGCCAAAAGAAAAGAAAAAGCATTCATAGCATTAAAGTTAATATATAATTTCTTTCTTAATTTATATCAGCACAGTCAGCTGCATTAACACCTGCTCATGCCCAGCAGGTTAGTGTATTAATAGTCTCTTTAGCTTCGTGTCGGTGGTTAGTTTGCAGCTTGCAATAGTAAATGAGGATCTAACCAATATATTGGCAACATTTGATGAGTTCAGTCTGTACAGCTCTTAACTACATACTTTGCAAAATTGAAACAACTCAATAAACTAGAGAAAACCATGAACCTAAAAACTGGTGCATAATAATAAACATAAACATTGAAATGATGAGAGAACCATACTGGACCTATACATGCCTCATACATACTAGCAGGTTCTAGTCCTCTCTCCAAGGCATAATCAAAAGTCAGACTGTAAACAGTGCAAAAATGGGACATCAACTTAGATTAAAGCTGATGGATATTATGTCTTGATCACATACAATAGTTACCCACACTCCTCAGGTCAGTCGATAGGTTGTTTATCTTTAGATCTACTCCTTAGCACAGCTTGAAGAGTGGAGGCAGACTTAAAGGATAGCGGAACTGTCCCATCTCATACTTTGCTGGGTAATGAATCAAGGCTTGGTTAGTAGGGGTCTAGAGATGGGTAACTTCTTAGGAGGAGGTGATTTAGTAATGTCACTCCATGATCTATGCTTGGCGGTAGGGGAGCGACTTTTTTCTGGTAAGTCCTCGTGGTTAGGTAAAGTGGCCTTATTCGTAGGAAGAGCTATATCTAATTTAGTGCAGAAGGAGTTAATATCAGACACCTGTGTGCATTCATATCTTTTCCCGTTCTTCATCACCTGAACCTGCACAGGGAAGCCCCATCTATAAGGTATGTTAAGAGACCTCAGGTGCTGTGTGAGGGTAGAGAATTCTCTCCTCCTTTGCAGTGTCAGGATAGAGAGATCAGCAAAAAATGTAATGGGTACACCTTGATATTTAAAATTTTGCTGCTTGCGTGCCTGCTGTAGAATCAACTCCTTTTCTAGGAACTTTGAGAAGCATATAACCACATCTCTGGGCGGGCTGGTTTCTGGAGGTCTCGGTTTTAACGATCGATGTGCTCTTTCCAGTTGTATAGTTGTTGTATCTGGGTATTCCTCTTCCAAAAGAGAATGAAACAGTCCATCTAAGTAATTCCTTAAATGTGGGCCTAATACCGTTTCTGGAATGCCTTTGATTCGTACATTGTTACGTCGCGTTCTATTTTCAAGCTCATCAAGCTTCGTTTCCAAATCTGTGATCTGTTTCTGTTGTGATCTCATTTTATTTGACATATTCAACATTCCTGCTGTTATCTCTTCTCTATCTTCTTCTAGAGTATCTACTCTAAGTCCCAGATCAGTGATATCTCTTTTTAGCTCTGCACATTCTTCTTTTATGCAGGATTTCACCTGATTGATAAGCATTTCCATTGCCTTGTACGTGATAGGACCTTCCTTATCTTTTTCTGTAATTTGCGTTTCAGCGTCACTGTCAGCCAGCACTATATCTGATTCTGGTTCTGTGGTTTGATCTGCAGATGACTCAGCCATTTTAGGCTTCTCTGTGGCCTTAAAAAAGGTGCTAACGTTGTTGGCTGTAGCCTTGTTGGTTTTTTCCAGTTTTGTTAGTCTCCTAGAGGCCATCTCATGTAAAATATTAAGTGGTCACGTCTAGTGGGTTTAACTATTAGTGATGTAGATCCAGAGCTGCTTGTAAGTATTTAGATCTGCGTCATATACTTGATCGTGGCCACTAATTTGTATCAGAACCGCAGCGTGTCATTTCTCATATAACTGCAGCCATATCCTAATTTATATGGATGTGGATACAATAATGTAGTTTAAGTGCACCAAATGTTTATTGTGGAGCTGATAACAGAAATTTACAACAATGCTTTAGGAGACGTTACTGCATTTATACCTCCAGAAAGTCTCCTGACCTTAATATATTGGTGATCATGTTTCACATTTAAGCAATTAGTTCAGGTCGCAGGTTTTTTTTTTTCAGTTAAGGGGGGAGTATAACTGTTTGTGCAGTACATAAAATCCTCTGCTGCTGCCCCTCAGTTTCCTTACTGCGCCATGAATCATAAATAGATATGACCTGTAGTAAAGTTCAACTGTGGCTTGTAGCTCTGATGCGCACTATGTTAATGTCTCGTAACTGATTGTAAAACATCGTGACCTTTTGTAATCTTGTCACGGATTTTGTCCCCAGTCAAAACTATGTTAGCTCAACTGCCGGTTTGGCCGAGTCGTGTTGCGTGTCTTACCCGGCTGTTGTTTATATGCCTGGTCCTTTTTTGCAGCGTTCCGGTTCAGGCCTCTGTTTTCTTTCACCGGCGTGGTGGAGAGGGCCGCAAACGCCGCGGCGTAATGTGTTCACGCTGAGGTATAAGACTTACATCGATCAGCTGGGCAAGTTTAGATGTTTTGGAATATGCCTCTTGTAGATCTCTCAGAGCCTCTAAGACTGCAGGAATTATGCCTTACACCATGCCACTAGCAGGAGCTCAATGCGGTGCGGCCATCTTAGATGGCGTTCCGGCTCCGCCCCCCCACCTACCTACAATTATTAACCCCTAATCTGCCGACTGGACCACACCGCTACTATAATAAATGTATTAACCCCTAAAGCTAAGTCTAACCCTAACCCTAACACCCCCCTAACTTAAATATAATTTAAATCTAACGAAATAAATTAACTATTATTAAATAAATTATTCCTATTTAAAGCTAAATACTTACCTGTAAAATAAATCCTAATATAGCTACAATATAAATTATAATTATATTGTAGCTATTTTAGGATTAATATTTATTTTACAGGCAACTTTGTAATTATTTTAACCAGGTACAATAGCTATTAAATAGTTAATAACTATTTAATAGTTACCTAGTTAAAATAATTACAAAATTACCTGTAAAATAAATCCTAACCTAATTTACAATTAAACCTAACACTACACTATCAATAAATTAATTAAATAAAATACCTACAATTATCTACAATTAAACCTAACACTACACTATCAATAAATAAATTAAATAAAATACCTACAATTAAACCTAACACTACACTATCAATAAATTAATTAAATACAATACCTACAAATAAATACAATGAAATAAACTAATACAAAAAATAAAAAAATATTTACAAACATTAGAAAAATATTACAACAATTTTAAACTAATTACACCTACTCTAAGCCCCCTAATAAAATAACAAAGACCCCCAAAATAAAAAAATGCCCTACCCTATTCTAAAATTAAAATAGAAAAGCTCTTTTACCTTACCAGCCCTGAAAAGGGCCCTTTGCGGGGCATGCCCCAAAGAATTCAGCTCTTTTGCCTGTAAAAAAAAACATACAATACCCCCCCCCAACATTACAACCCACCACCCACATACCCCTAATCTAACCCAAACCCCCCTTAAATAAACCTAACACTAAGCCCCTGAAGATCTCCGTACCTTGTCCTCACCACACCGGGTCCCGATCTGTCCAGAAGAGCCTCCGAAATCTTCATCCAAGCCCAAGCTGGGGCTGAAGAGTGACGTCCATCCTCCGGCTGAAGTCTGGATCCAAGCGGCGGCTAAAGAATTCCATCTTCGGGCAGAAGTCTTCATCCTATCCGGGCAGAAGAGTCGATCCGGACCGGCAAACATCTTCATCCAAGCCGCATCTTCTCTGTTTTTCCATCCGATGACGACCGGCTCCATCTTGAAGACCTCCGGCGCGGATCCATCCTCTTCTTGCGACGTCCTAAGTCCGAATGAAGGTTCCTTTAAATGACGTCATCCAAGATGGCGTCCCTCGAATTCCGATTGGCTGATAGGATTCTATCAGCCAATCAGAATTAAGGTAGGAAAATTCTGATTGGCTGATGGAATCAGCCAATCAGAATCAAGTTCAATCCGATTGGCTGATCCGATCAGCCAATCAGATTGAGCTCGCATTCTATTGGCTGTTCCGATCAATTTTCCTACCTTAATTCCGATTGGCTGATAGAATCCTATCAGCCAATCGGAATTCGAGGGACGCCATCTTGGATGATGTCATTTAAAGGAACCTTCATTCGGACTTAGGACGTCGCAAGAAGAGGATGGATCCGCGCCGGAGGTCTTCAAGATGGAGCCGGTCATCATTGGATGGAAAAACATAGAAGATGCGGCTTGGATGAAGATGTTTGCCGGTCCGGATCGACTCTTCTGCCCGGATAGGATGAAGACTTCTGCCCGAAGATGGAATTTTTTAGCCGCCGCTTGGATCCAGACTTCAGCCGGAGGATGGACATCACTCTTCAGCCCCCGCTTGGGCTTGGATGAAGATTTTGGAGGCTCTTCTGGACAGATCGGGACCCGGTGTGGTGAAGACAAGGTAGGGAGATCTTCAGGGGCTTAGTGTTAGGTTTATTTAAGGGGGGTTTGGGTTAGATTAGGGGTATGTGGGTGGTGGGTTGTAATGTTGGGGGGGGTATTGTATGTTTTTTTTACAGGCAAAAGAGCTTAATTCTTTGGGGCATGCCCCGCAAAGGGCCCTTTTCAGGGCTGGTAAGGTAAAAGAGCTTTTCTATTTTAATTTTAGAATAGGGTAGGGCATTTTTTTTATATTGGGGGTCTTTGTTATTTTATTAGGGGGCTTAGAGTAGGTGTAATTAGTTTAAAATTGTTGTAATATTTTTCTAATGTTTGTAAATATTTTTTTATTTTTTGTAACTTAGTTCTTTTTTATTTTTTGTACTTTAGTTAGTTTATTTCATTGTATTTATTTGTAGGTATTGTATTTAATTAATTTATTGATAGTGTAGTGTTAGGTTTAATTGTAGGTAATTGTAGGTATTTAATTTAATTTATTTATTGATAGTGTAGTGTTAGGTTTAATTGTAGATAATTGTGGATATTTTATTTAATTAATTTATTGATAGTGTAGTGTT
This sequence comes from Bombina bombina, assembly GCF_027579735.1. Lineage (NCBI taxonomy): Eukaryota > Metazoa > Chordata > Amphibia > Anura > Bombinatoridae > Bombina > Bombina bombina. The sequence goes on along the minus strand of NC_069506.1, from coordinate 79,919,075 downwards.
AGGTTTAATTGTAACTTAGGTTAGGATTTATTTTACAGGTAATTTTGTAATTATTTTAACTAGGTAACTATTAAATAGTTATTAACTATTTAATAGCTATTGTACCTGGTAAAATAATTACAAAGTTGCCTGTAAAATAAATATTAATCCTAAAATAGCTACAATATAATTATAATTTATATTGTAGCTATATTAGGATTTATTTTACAGGTAAGTATTTAGCTTTAAATAGGAATAATTTATTTAATAATAAATAATTTATTTCGTTAGATTTAAATTATATTTAAGTTAGGGGGGTGTTAGGGTTAGGGTTAGACTTAGCTTTAGGGGTTAATACATTTATTATAGGAGCGGTGTGGTCCGGTCGGCAGATTAGGGGTTAATAATTGTAGGTAGGTGGAGGCGACGTTGGGGGGGGCAGATTAGGGGTTAATAAATATAATATAGGGGTTGGCTGTGTTAGGGGCAGCAGATTAGGGGTACATAGGTATAATGTAGGTTGCGGCGGTGTACGGAGCGGCAGATTAGGGGTTAATAATAATATGCAGGGGTCAGCGATAGCGGGGGCGGCAGATTAGGGGTTAATAAATATAATATAGGGGTCAGCGGTGTTAGGGGCAGCAGATTAGGGGTACATAGGGATAATGTAGGTTGCGGCGGTGTACGGAGCGGCAGATTAGGGGTTAATAATAATATGCAGGGGTCAGCGATAGCGGAGGTGGCAGATTAGGGGTTAATAAATATAATATAGGGGTCGGCGGTGTTAGGGGCAGCAGATTAGGGGTACATAGGGATAATGTAGGTTGCGGCGGTGTACGGAGCGGCAGATTAGGGGTTAATAATAATATGCAGGGGTCATCGATAGCGGGGGCGGCAGATTAGGGGTTAATAAGTGTAAGGTTAGGGGTGTTTAGACTCGGGGTACATGTTAGGGTGTTAGGTGCAGACTTAGGAAGTGTTTCCCCATAGGAAACAATGGGGCTGCGTTAGGAGCTGCTTTTTTGCAGGTGTTAGGTTTTTTTTCAGCTCAAACTGTCCCATTGTTTCCTATGGGGGAATCGTGCACGAGCACGTTTTTGAAGCTGGCCGCGTCCGTAAGCACCGCTGGTATCGAGAGTTGCAGTGGCGGTAAATATGCTCTATGCTCCCTTTTTGGAGCCTAACGCAGCCCTTCTGTGAACTCTAAATACCAGCGGTATTTAAAAGGTGCGGGGGTAAAAAAGCATGCGTAGCTAACGCACCCCTTTGGCCGCAGAACTCTAAATCTAGCCGATAATTTCTTGTATTAATCTCTCACAATATTCATTTTATATGGGGCAGGATCACGTCACCTCTCTGATCATTTTGATATCAAACATCAATATGCCTTTAGCATACTATATTAAGGCAATTTAATACTGTTAATTATTAGCTTAAAATGCATTACAATTTTATCAGTATCCTGGCATTTATATATAAATAACAGCCTATTTTGAATTCAGTATTGTATTGTATTCCAACAAGAATATGTTATATTTCATGTTTCTAATGGATCTTGGAAGCATGAATCCTTTCTATGCAGATACATTTTCACTTCCATGCAGTATCTTGTATTTGTCATCATCTTAGTTCCATATGGAAAATAGGAAAGCATGTTATATATACATGTAATTCAAATATGGTATTATTAAAAATTTGATTTAATCTATAATAATTCTGAATTTATTTCCTATATAAATGTCCCATGCAGCAATTATCTATTAATACAATGTGTTTATATTTATTATCATATAAAAGACCGTCACATATCCATTAAAAATATATATATTTTCTTATAATGCTGAAATGTATTTTACTTGCCTATAACATAGTTGTTTAAAAATTTCATTGTGAGCCATTTGCTTTCTCTGTGTTATCCTAAGGTCTTCACTGCCCTTTCCTCTAACTCAGTTCCCAAACTCTTCATCTCTTACTCACCACATGGGGTCCGTTTGTATATCTCAGTGTTAGCAGCCACACAGTATGAGCCATTCAACAAATTTGTGCTAATTATCAGCTCCTTTGTTGGCAGGAAGTCCATATATGAGTAGGTATCCTGATCTATGCATCTAAATGCTGTCTTTGGTTCAGCCTGGAGATGTCTATTCAGAATTTTACCTGTGTTAATTTTCAGTTCCTTGTGGTCACACATTTGCATAATTTAGCATATTGAGTGTGGGAGATCTCTTGGAAACAATCCTTGTTCTACAAACAATCCATTTGATAATATTATTTAATAATATTTCAAATACCTTGACATTACCCATTGCCCAATTTTGCATAACCAACACAGTTATAATAATATACTTTTTACCTCTGTGATTACCTTGTATCTAAGCCTCTGCAAACTGCCACCTTATTTCAGTTCTTTTGACAGACATGCATTTTTAGCCAATCAGTGCTTGCTCTTAGGAGCTTCACGTGCCAGAGCTCAATGTTATCTATATGAAACACATGAACTAATGCCCTCTAGTTGTGAAAAACTGTCAACATGCTTTCCGATTAGAGGCAGTCTTCAAGGTCTAAGAAATTAGCACATGAACCTCCTAGATTTAGCTTTCAACTAAGAATACCAAGAGAACAAAGCAAAATTGGTAATAAAAGTAAATTGGAAAGTTGTTTAAAATTACATGCCCTATTTAAATCATGAAAGATTTTTTGTGACTTTACTGTCCCTTTAATAACTATTTAATAACTATTGTACCTAGTTAAAATAAATACAAATTTGCCTGTCAAATAAAAATAAACCCTAAGCTAGATACAATGTAACTATTAGTTATATTGTAGCTAGCTTAGGGTTTATTTTATAGGTATTTAGTTTTAAATAGGAATAATTTAGTTAATTATAGTAATTTTTATTTATATGTATTTTAATTATGTTTAAGTTAGGGGGTGTTAGGGTTAGACTTAGGTTTAGGGGTTAATAACTTTAATATAGTGGCGGCAATGTTGGGGGTGGCAGATTAGGGGTTAATAAATGTAGGTAGGTGGCATCGATGTTAGGGATGGCAGATTAGGGGTTAATAATATTTAACTAATGTTTGCGATGTGGGAGTGCGGCGGTTTAGGGGTTAATATATTTATTATAGTGGCGGCAATGTCCGGTTCGGCAGATTAGGGGTTAAAAATTTTATTTTAGTGTTTGCGATGTGGGGAGCCTCAGTTTAGGGGTTAATAGGTAGTTTATGGGTGTTAGTGTACTTTTTAGCACATAAATTAAGAGTTTTATGCTACGGCGTTGTAGTGTAAAACTCTTAACTACTGACTTTAAAATGCGGTACCAGTCTTGACAGGACAGGGTGTACCGCTCACTTTTTGGCAAACTCGTAATACCGGCGCTATGCAAGTCCCATTGAAAAAAGAGGATATGCAATTTACGTAAGTGGATTTGCGGTATTTCCAAGTCTGGCCAAAAAAGTGAGCGGTACACCTGTACCTGCAATATTCGTAATACCAGCGGGCGTTAAAAAGCAGCTTTAGGACCGGCCAATGCTGCTTTTTAAGCCTAACGCACAACTTGTAATCTAGCTGACAGTTTCCTTGGAAACATTGCTGGGACTTGAAGTTCGTGAAGGAGCCTCTTTGATTGGACGATTGTACATCACGTGACCGGAACAAACTAGAACATGGAGAAATCAGCCGGTGTTCTATCAAGAACTCCAATACATCGAAAACTCCAATCTGACATCACTTCCGGTGATTCCATACATCTGATTGGTTCGTGTCTCAGTGAGTGACAGGATTCACAACCAATCAGATGGGCACTGTAATCGCCTATCTTCACTATCGATTTTGCCTCCGCCTGTGGGGTTCAAAGCCCCCCTTGTAAACCTCCCCAAGGTTTACTTGGGGTGTATGCCAGAGGATGGGCGGTGCGCCCCTTCAAGACAGGCAAAACAGTGAAAATAGAAGAGTCACCGGAAGTGACGTCAGATTGGAGTTTTCAAGGAATTGGAGTTCTCAACAGAACACCAGAGTTTTTTCCTAACAAGGACTAAACAGCTTGAGCTTTTTTTTCACACGACTCAGTGAGGTTAAGGTACATTTCGCTTTTTCAGATGTGCACAGCTGAAGATTTCTCGTCTTCTAAACATGCGGTGACTATCACATTTACAATACGAAGTGATAACTTTATGTTTTAAACACACAGTGACTATCACATTTACTCTACGAAGCGACATCTTTAGATTAGATTAGATTCCTTTTATTGTCCTTGCACAAGTAAAAAAAAAACAGGGCAACGAAATGTATTAAAACATCTAGCCCAGACATTGCAAATAGATAGTATAAGGTGCAAAATACAATAGTAGTTATAAATAATTATAAAAATGGAATAACTTAGATGTTAAATACACATAATAGAACGTGCAAAATTCCAAGAATATATAGTAAAAGTGCATAGTGCAAATCAGTATCAAGCAGCAGTCAGTTGCATGAAAAAGAATGTGTAAGACACAGAAGAAAATGTAACAATATAGTACAAATTATTAATGTGATTTTGAAAGTGCATAGTGCAAATCAGTATCAAACAGCAAGTCAGTTGTACAAAAAGAACATATGAGACACACCAGGAAAAGGATGTGAATGTGATACAAGTTATCGATTTGGTATAGAAAAATGCATGGTGCAAATCAGTATTAAACAGCAGTCAGTTGTATAAAAGAAATATATAAAGCACTGGAAAAGTGTAATAGTGTAATACAAAATTATCAATGTGATATGGATATGTGCATAATACAATCCATGTGATGAGCACAGATGATAATACAAATTAATAAATAAAGTGACAAACAGCAATTGTAATCCGAGATAGTACTGATTTATGGTTTAATAGCGGTCATCTAGTCATGCTTTCACGCTTTCCAGATCAGTAAATCACTTGTCTTTGGGATTTTTTAAAGGACTAACAGTCTCCTTTTCCAGAAAGTGTGATTTGCCTGTTCACTCTTTTATGCAATATTACTATTGCTTTTCCTATAGTTTTATTTTTTATACTGTTGCTATATATATATATTATCTAGCTTTTATATACTAGCTTGATGCCGGCATCGTATATCATTATTTTTTAAAAACCACATTTGGATTAAATTGGCTGCTTCAACTTACTGATTCTATGTTTATTATTAAATATATGTTTATGTACCAATAAGTTTTCTTTTTGTATATTAATAATTGATCTTTAGACAGTTAGCTCTTATTAATAGGAGCTTTTAACCCAAATGTCCTAATGTACTAATGAGAGGGCTAAAATGAGATAACTAAATGCGAGTCTGTCAAAAGAACTGAAATAAGGGGGCAGGCTGCAGAGGCTTACATACAAGGTAATCACAGGTAAAAAGTGTATATTAATATAACAGTGGGGGTTATGCAAAACTGAGGAATGGGTAATAAAGGGATTAACTATCTTTTTAAACAATAAAAATTCTGGAGTAGACTATCCCTTTAAGTCCACCACTGTATCATATCAAGCTACTGGTTATTTAATCTTTTTATATGCACAAAGTTGCAAGCATATACTATAGCTATAAGTAACTGTTTGGAATGTAAAGTTATAGAAAATGTCTCACAGCACTTTTATACAAAAGTGCAATCAGTTAAGTGTTGAGAGAGATTTTCTATAATGTTACATATACTATAATTTATATACATATAATGTAATATACATTCCAAATAGTTACATATACCTAGAGCCTATACTTATAACTTTGTGTGTATAAATCAGCATTCCATAATCACTCTAATACTGGTAACATATGATATTGCTATTGAATAATTTCCTATTCCAGAGGGAATCATATTGTGTGCATTAGTGCTTGTGGAACTTCCAAACAAGCTGGATAGCAGAAATTTAAGCCCTTTTCCAGTAAACATCAAGTCCAACTAACCTGAAACTGATTAACAACACCTCAAAGCCAATTTCACTAGCTTTTGTGATAGAGCCAGCATTAATCTGTGCCTTATGTTGTCAGTTTTAGAACATTCTTAATTCTTAAAGGGACATGAAACCCAATTTTTTTTCTTTCATGTTTTTGAAAAAACAAGCAATTTTAAACAACTTTCTAATTTACTTCTATTATCTAATTTGCTTCATTCTCATGATATCCTTTTTCTGAAAAGCATATCTAGATAGGCTCAGTAGCTGCTGATTGGTGGCTGCTCATAAATGCCTCATGTGATTGGCTCACCCATGTCCATTGATATTTCTTCAACAAAGGGTATCTAAAAAATTAAGCAAATTAAAAGTTAGAAGTAAATTGGAATGCTGTTTAAAATTGTATTCTCTACCTGATGCACAATTTTAATTGCATTGCTAATTTGTGAATTTGAGATTTGTCTTTTCAGCCACACATACTCAAAATACAGTATATAAAATATAATTTTCTACTATTTGAGAGTAAATATTTTTTAGTTGTTTGACCAGATCTATGAAAATAAAATGTTCAGTTACTATAGAGAACATGTGCAGTTTGTGTTTTTGTGACAGGACAGAACATTATGTCAAGTAAACATTAGTCCAAGCTATTGAGAGTTAGGGAGGAGGAGAGTGTGGGTGGAAGCTACCACCCTTCGATTCATGTCCTCAGGTAGTTAACAGGCAGTGTAAACACACAGTGTAGGAGAGTTTTCTGCTTGTGATTCAGCAAACATTTTATGTTCATTCTAGTAATGTGTGCAGGTTTAACAGACAAAAATTGGCTTGTTAAAGTGGTAAAAGAAATTAAAGCAGACATTTCTAATTTATGGAATGTCATTGGTGGGCTTAAGAGGCCATTATAGTGCAAAAATGATGTGTTGTGACAAATTAAACATCATTTTGCACTTTAATAATTTTTTAGAGACATGATAGTAAAAACTTAATTGTATAGAAATGCATTTCAGTTTCAAATACTTATTTTTACAACATACAGATACAAGCCCCTGTATACAAATTGCTTGGGACCAGAAAAAGTTTGGATTGCATAATAGTTTGTGTTTGGAATATTGGTGTATTTAAAGTGAAATAAATTTTAATGAATGAAAGCCCGTTTTTTAAAAATACTATTAAAAACAGAGACACTTTTATTCATCAAAGTTTACAAAGCATAATAAAAACTTACTTTTCTTTCTTTTCACAGCCAGAGCAGCTTCCCCCTCCTGGAAATTCTCTCTTCACACGTCAGCAATGACTAATCCGGCTTCCTCCAAACACAGCATGGCCTCAGGCAATGACTACCCTGGGGGGAAAGCAGTGATTGGAGGAAGCCGGATTAGTCATTGCTGACGTGTGAAGAGAGGATTTCCAGGAGGGGGAAGCTACTCTGGCTGTGAAAAGAAAAAAAGGTACGTTTTTAATCAAAATGGCTGCTTTGTAAATTTTGATGAATGAAAGTGCCCCTGTTTTTAATAGTATTTTTAAAAAAATGGACTTTCATTCACCAAAGTTTACCTTCACTTCAATACTGTAAAAAGAGACAGCTTGGAGAGGGGATAGGACCAAGGGGCCAATTTATCACGGCCCGAATGGGGCCATATACCCTTGTTTCTACACGAGCCTTCAGGCTCGCCGGAAGCAGGAGTTAAGATAAGAAGCAGGGGTCTTAAGACCGCTGCTCCTTAACTCGTTCGCCTGCTCTGAGGTGGCAGACAGCAATCCGCCCAATCGAATACGATCGGGTTGACTTACACCCCCTGCTAGCGCCCAATTAGCTGCGAATCTGCAGGGGGCGGCATTGAACCAGAACTGCTTGTGCAACCAGAACTGCATGTGCAATAATAAATACCGACAGTGTATGCGGTCAGCATTTATCGATGTCTGATGGACATTATCTGCTACAGCGGATCATGTCCTCCAGACACTTGATAAATCAGCCCCCAAGTGTAAATCGCAATATCTTATGTCATTTAGCCAACATTTACATGTCATAATACAGCTTATAAATGAAACCTAAAGGTAGATTTATATCATTTTAATACTTTAGTATACATAGTGCATTCAGTGTTGTACAGTACTGTAATCTGAAAAGTAATATCTGTTGTTTTAAATAAATATAGTATAGCATTTGCATTTTAGAAAGAAAAAAAAAACCAAGGATGTAGGCAGAGAAGATTGTGACTTACTGGTGGGGGAATAATGGAAAAAATGAAAACAAAACAATGAGATGTAGTAGTTTCCATTGTAGCAATTTGTATCCAGTTGTATCCAATGAAGTATTGTAGTCTCTCCACTGTATAAATGATATGTCCAGTTTATAAACTGTGTATGTGAACAAGGCGATCTAGTGTGTAATGCAAATTGTTTACTTTGGAAAGAAATAAGTGGCACACAGTTAAAGGAAAAAAAAAATGTAAGCAGTATTTTGGTGTGTCTGCAGGCATGGCCTGACTGTTATCCGACGAACATTTGTCCGATTGACATTTGTGTGACGGATAATATTCTGTTGGATAACAGTCCAGCCACGAGATAGATAGATAAGGATAGATACAGATCGAAAGATAGATCGATTAGATAGATAGATTAATACATAGATGTATTAGATGGATAGAACCACAAGAACAGTACTCACACATTCTGTATGCGCATTAAAAGCACGTCATGGGGGGTGGGACCCATGGTTAGGTTCCCAGAGACGGTTGCGGTGCCCGAGGCTCTGATTAGAACAGAGCCCTCTGGAGCGTATCTGTCCTCGGCCGTCTCTCGTACATATGTCTAACAGACAAATGTGCTTCACCATTCTGTCCGTCTGCATTCTGTCCGAGAACCCTTTGTAGGATAGCCTATCATGTTAAGTTATTTGCTAGAGAAATACATTTAGGTAAGTGATTGCTATGTTTATGCCAATCACCTGCTAATGCAAGGGGTATGAGGCCAATTGGAAGGAGGATATTTCCCTCTTCTAAACATGGGTCTCATGCCTGTCTGTATTTTTTTGGGGGGGTGGGGCTTTAAAATTGATCACCTGGAAATTAGAGGGGGTTTCTTTCACATGATGGGTTTAATACCACACTAATTTAATCATAGGAGCCCATTTCTTCACTAGAAATCACCTAGTTTCTAGTTGGATAGAGGATCAAGTTTCTAATGGTGATCATCTGCATCCTTGGTGGGTTAGTGACTTTCATTTAATAGAGGGAATTCTACCCTTTTAAATGAAGAGTAACATCCCTTCAGCCCAAAAAGAGGGCCAATAGGAGCATCACTGAAACCCCTTCCCTTACAGGTTAAACAACACTTTAAAGGGCCACTAAACCCAAAATCTTTTTTTCATGATTCAGATAGAGAATACAAATTTAAACAACATTACAATTTACTTCTATTATTTATTTTGCTTCATTTGTTAGATATCCTTAGTTGAAGAAAAAGCAATGCACATGGGTGAGCCAATCACACGAGGCTTCTATGTGCAGCAACCAATCAGCAGCTACTGAGCATATCTAGATATGCTTTTCCAGCAAATAATATCAAGAGAATAAAACAAATTGGATAATAGAAGTAAATTAGAAAGATGTTTAAAATTGCATTCTCTGTCTAAATCGTGAAAGAAAAAATGTGGGTTTAATGTCCCTTTAAGAGACCCTTGTCCCTTAAATTGGCCTGAGGGTTAAGATGGACTCCTTCCCCAGCCCCAGGTTCACAACCTGGAATGCCTTGAGTTGCTGATTGTCAGGAAATCATTATTATTGATATGTTGTGGTTAGGGTGCTGAGGACAAAAGTGTGCCTTTTGAAATACTTGCTACAAAAAGGTTGATAAACAATTTTCTAGACTTCCTGGATTTGTTGTTAAGCTGCAAAATGGACACAGCTGATAAGCATTGGCCCCTGCTGCCTAACCTGCTTAATTATACAACCCCTTCCTTCATTTTTTCTTTGCTTTATACTTATGTATGTTTATTCTGACAGCATTGACCAAGAAAATATAATTCTCTAATTTTTACAGAAGTTACAGTTAGAGTAATCTGATACGTCATGCTTTGATGATTTGATTAAACATTTGTATTGCTAATTCGAGTAAAGCACTAATTTCAAAGATGCTGTTTTTATTTGCTAAATCCTATGAATTCAGATAATTGCCAGCATTTCTATTAATGTAATGTAATTTAGTTTACTTTTGTTACAATTCCTAACTTGGTTTATGTAAGGTTGTGCTGTGATCTTACTGGAACTGTCTTTTAACATGGGCTGGCTAATATCCTTGTACAATGTTAGTTACATAAGATGAACAGTGGCTTAAATTTCCAAGCCTGAACAATTTTTTATTATTTTAATAATTGTTATTTATGTGCAGTCTTCCATAAGACTATACAAGCATAACAGTGAATAAAAAGTCACAGATAAGCAGACTGAGGCCTGATGATATAAAGCTCTCTAATCAAATGAGATGATATAAAATGATCCCCCAGCACTGAAAGATCCCTCACGATATTCTAAAAAGACAGATGTTGCTACAGTTCTCCAAGGGGCATTCCTGGCATTACTGGATGTGAAGGAGGGACATGTCCAGTGCAATATAGCACTGCATGACAATACAGTTTTATTACATTTAAACTTTTTACTTTCTAGTTTGTACTTTAATTTATATAGATTTTGTATACAGCAGTGTATTTAGTACTGTAATTTTACACATTTTGATTATTATTTGACAGTTTATTTGCAACTTTAACAAATTAGGCTCATACTTTGCATTTTTGTGTATCTTTTGCAAATTACTTTGCACCTTGCATTTGTTCTATTTGAAATAAAACTGAAAAACTGACAGCTTCAGTGTTCCAGAGAGCTTCATTACTTTCTGTGGGCCCAATAATCAAAGATTCTCTAGTTTGAAAGGAAATTATAATGCAGACTTCCCAGGGGCTGAACTCAGTGAATTCTATAAGAAAAGGTGGAACCTGGAAGTCTCAGAGAGATGAGTGATGACTTCCACAGAAATTAATGAGGCTATCTGGGTACAGAATTTCCCAGGGGAGAGAGAAGTTAACAGGAGAACACCTGGGACTTATATAAAATCTCAGTTTGCGGCAAACACAAATGAAACTGAAAGATTTTCAATACAATGAAACTTGCTTTTACCTCTAGTTTAGAATATATTACTTTCCGGTCAGGTAAATATGTGTATTGTGAATTTTGAGCAAACTTCATCTGCATACAACTGATAGTGAGACCAGTTTGTAAAATTTTTTTACAGCATTTGCCAAGACTTGTGAGAGAGCTTCATACATACATACAAACATACTGTTCATCCAAGGTAACTCCCCTCTCCCTCCCACTTTCCTGAAGCTAAATAAGTGCAATGCAATTTGTAAACAAATACACATAAATATACAAAGTTTGATCCTAATTTGTTAAAGGGATGGTATAGTATATGAATATGCAACACTGCATTTGATTAATAATTTAAAAATAATGGTACTCTCATTCATCAATTCATATTAAATTTAGCTTATTAAGATTGAATAACTTTTAAAATGTTTAAATCTTGCCTCTGTTCCTCTGCCGTCTTTTTTCTGGCATTTTTTTAATGACGTTTTTTCGACCAATGAAAAGCCAGGCTAGCTGGTATCCTTTGAAGACAGACTGACGCCCCTTCAATGGTAAGAGCATGCGCTAAAGAGTTTTGACATTGCCATATTGTAATTTGCATACAGTCACAGTGATCTTAATACATTGTATACTATGTATGGGGGGGATAAAATTTGAATGCATGCACAAAGCTACCAATGAAGAAACATTGCCCATAGAATGATGCAGTGAGCAGGTGGAACTGCTCTCTGCGTGAATAACAGAAGCAAACCGGAAAAAAAATGGGGGCGGAGTAAAGGTTGTAAATGTATTGTGAGTAAAATATGTTTTTAAAAACGGATTGATTTGTATACAAAACAAACCTAGCGATCCACATTGTGTTACCTTTAGAAATAAAATTCTGTTATTAGTTTTATGAAAAATTACCATCACTTTAAATTAACACAGACACTTTCAAAGCATATTCAGATTTTTGTAAAATCACTGCTGTACACAAGATCAAAATGCATTAAAATACAAAAGAGAAAGTGCAAAGCTTAAATGTAATAAAACTTAAAGGATCCAATTTGGCCCAAAGTAATATAAAATACAAAGCACAAAGTGTAAGTGTAACAAAACTTAAATTTTAAACTTTTTTAAAATTGTATGCACTGTATGAATCACAAAATAAAATGTTTGTGTTTCATATCCCTTTAATTAAAGTGTGTTTTAAAACTTTTTCAAAGAGATATCAAACACTGTGAGATTGTTAATCTAAAACCTCATTTATAATGGCCCCTAACTGGTGTCAGTAGAGACGATAAATTAAAGCTAGGAAACCTGTTACAATATAGTATACGTTATGGAGATTAAATGTTTTTTATACATTTATTTAGCATTTAATATCCCTTTAATAAATGAGTCCATGGGACTATGCACAAATTACAAGTTAAAAGCTCCTTTTAGAGACTAGGACACATTTTTTCCCTGTTTTTTTCTTACATAAACTTGTTTCTGCATTAAACACTGATCTAAAAATAATGTTCATTCACTTTAGCCCTAAACTTAAGAACACACAAAAAAAAAATAGTTTTGTGGATTCAAAGATTTTATTTTACTAGAAAAATATTTATAAATGCATAAGACAGACACAGCAACACTCTGTATTCCATTTTTTAAAATAAATTATACGCATCTCCCTTCACTGAGCATACTGTTTTTTCCCCAGTATGCAGATGTGCTGAACTTGGCCTTTCATCTTACTGCTAAAAATGTTGTTTGTTTTATTTGAGTTGGCAAGATATTTATTTTTAGAAAACTGTGGTAGAATTTAATGACAGCAGCTGCTCATTTATTTTCTTACTAGCAGGTGTAATTACAGCAGTGAGCAATTGCTTTTGAATGTTAGATTATGTGTTACTTTAAATTAAGCCAAAATAAGTAGTAATTAGATTACTTGAAATTATATTTGACTTAAAATATATTCACAACCTCTTGGTTGCCAACAAATTTGCAACATATTGCATAGCAATAATCTGCAGCCCTCTCTGACAGCAAAGGGATTTAAATATACTGGGGTCTAATAAAGATCTGTTAGAATAGCTTTTCTTATGGGTTTATTCAGTCTATGAAAAAAAAAATCAAAACAATTTCAGACCTATTTACTGTTCCTGTTTGAGAGGGCCCGTCCAGAATTCTGAGCTGTGTTATGCTGTCCCTCTGAGGTAGTCATTTGTCCCTATTTGCGTAATTTCTTTTAGCCCCACCCATAGTCTGACTAGGCAAACCGACCCTTATGATCCCACCCACTATCCACATGTGACCCTTCCCATCCTGACATGGCCCCGCCTACAAATCCCCCTCAACCCTCTGAGTCCCTAATACCTTGCCACAAATGTTGGGAACATATGCAGTTTTTCTAATGGGTTTTAAAGTGAATGTAAAGTTGAATGAATAAGTGCCCAGTTTTTATAAATACTATTAAAAACAGGGGCACTTTCATTCATAAAACTTTACATTGTAGCAGTTTTTTTAAACACTTACCTTTTTCTTTAGGAAACCGAGACCGGTGAGACCAGCGATCCTCCGGCCCGCAGCTCCTCTGTACTTAGCACAGCAATGACAAAACCGGCTTCCTCCAATCATGGCATGCACCCCAGAGCGACCAGTTCATGAAGCCACGCAACGATTGGAGGAAAGCGCATGAGAAGCGAGCAGAGGATCGCTGGTCTGGGTTTCCTAAATAAAAATATTTTTTAATTTAAAAAAAACAAACAAAAACTCTTCAATGTAAATTTTAATTAATGAAAGTGCCACTGTTTTTAATAGTATTCACTTTAAATAACTTAAATGTATGCAAGAAACTAACAAGAAACATTACATGCTCTAATTCCTTAGCGCAAGTCATTTTTCATTACTGACCCTAGATAACTATAGGGTTGATCACAACCTATCGTTTGATAATTAATGGCTCCTGATGAGTCATTTTTGATGTTTTTGTAATCACAATTAGACATTTTTATTGTTTATTTGAATCACTTTTACTATTATTGGTTTTAAGTAAGTTGTCCCTATATTTAAAAGGGACATTAAACACCAAATGCATTGTATATGAATATTATTGAGGCTATTCCCAACCTCCTTCAAGTCATGACTGCTGCCATGTTGAAATCTAGAATACTCTTCATTCTTGTGTTTATACATCTGCAGCAACCTCTTTCAGATACCTGCAGTACAACCTTGGTTCCAAAATGGCGGCACCCATAATTAGAGGGATGTGAATGAAATAGATTTAGTATTTAGTGTCCCTTTACTAAGTGCCAGTCCTGTTTGTTCTGACCACAATACACATTCACAATATTTTTTTACCCATTTTTAGGGACAATTTTCACTTACAAAAGCTAAATCTCATGGGTATGCTAAAGCTCTCCATGATCAAAAAAATGTTTAATCAGTAATGCGAGGTCTCTCAAAAATATTTAGGAAGGCAAATTTTAGCTTGAGAGCCTGTAGGGTCAATTTATCATATGTCTGTCCGACATGATCCACTCAGCAGATCATGTCCGACAGACATCGCTGAATGCCGACAGTATACGCTGTCAGCATTTAGCATTACACAAGCAGTTCTGGTGAATTGCTTGTGCAATGCCACCCCCTGCAGATTCACGACTGCTAGCAGGGGGTGTCAATCAACCCAATCGTATCTGATCGGGTTGATTGCTGTCCGCCGCTCAGAGGCGGCGAATCAGTTAAGGAGCAGCGGTCTTAAGACCCCTGCTTCTTAACTGCTGTTTCCGGCGAGCAGAAACAGATTTATTAGGCATCATACAGTGCTTAATAATTTGGCCCCTGTTTCTCTAGTTATACAGGGTTCTGGATGAATAGGAGAGAAACCTTAAAATATAATGCTCAAAAACACCCAAAGATTTTGCATGATTTCTTTTCATGTTGGTGAGTTTTTGATCATCAGGCCTTAAAGGGACATGAAACCCAATTTTTTTTCTTTTATGATTTAAAACTTTCTAATTTACTTCTATTATCTAATTTGCTTCATTCTCGTGATATCCTTTGCTGAAAAGCATATCTGGATAGGCTTAGTAGCTGCTGATTGGTGGCTGCACATAGATGCTTCATGTGATTGTCTCACCCATGTGCATTGTTATTTCTTCAACAAAGGATACATAAAGAATAACGCAAATTAGATAATAGAAGTCAATTGGAATGTTGTTTAAAATTGTATTCTGAATCATGATATAAACATTTTGGATTTAGTGTCCCTTTAAGTCTGGGAAATCCTGTATAAAGACTAATAAGATATAGGTGTTTACCCAATCTAAGGGGTCGAATTATCAAGCTGCGGTGAACGCCGCAGCTCGCTTCTGGTGAGCTGAATTTCGTTGCCGGAATTCAGCATTGCACACGAACTCTTTTTTGCGCTCGCATTCAATCCCGCCCCCTGCCCACGCACAGCCAATTACGCACGGGCAGGAGCTGTCAATCTCCCCGGATGGACGAGACCCTAAGAGCTGGCAAAAAGGTAGCGATGTAGTGGTCTGATGACCGCTGCTCATTAAATACAGACTGCAGGCTCTCTTGTAAGAACTTACAGCTGTAGCGGGGCGAAGGGGTTGATAAATCGACCCCTAAGTGTAGGAAACCCATATGTTCCAGAAGTGTTGCTGATATAATTTGCCCTGCCTAATTAATTAACAAACTTGCTTTATAAGGGTTAAAATATATAATATATGATAGAAACTTTTAAGTATATTAAAGGGCTTCATAAAGTTGAAGGTACAAGCAATGTTCACAGAAAGAGCAACACCAGAACAACGTGTCATAAGCTCAAGTTGATGGATAGCAGTTTCAAGAGTAATTTTCAAAAGCACTTCTTCCCAGAAAGGGAAGTTGATAGGACTTGATTAATGGAATATACTTCTATTAGTGGACTTGATTAATGGAATATACATCTATTAGTGGACTTGATTAATGGAATATACATCTATTAGTGGACTTGATTAATGGAATATACTTCTATTAGTGGTGGACAAACATTGTGGGGGACTTGAATAATGTTTGGGATAAGCATAAGGCTATTCTACAAACTGCTTAAAGAGACAGTAAAGTCAAAATTACACTTTCAGGATTCAGACAGATCATGTAATTGTAAAAAAACTTTCCAATTTACTTCTATTATCAAATTTGTGTTGTTCTCTTGAAATTCTTTGCTAAAGAGTAAACCTAGGTGGGCTCATAGGACCTCAGGAGAGTGCACGTGTCTTTAGCAGTCTTTGGCAGCAGTATTTGTAACTTTTTATAACATTTTTTTAAAAACAATGTTGCAAAACACTACTTCCATAGGCTATTAAAGACATGTGCACTCTCCTGGAGTCCTATGAGCCCACCTAGGTTGACACTTCAACAAATATTACCAAGAGAACAAAGCAAATTTGATAATAGAAGTAAATTGGAAAGTTGTTTTACATTGCATTCTCCATCTAGACCATAAAAGTTTAATTTTCACTTTACTGTCCCTTTAAGCTTATACTTTATAGGAAATCTGGGCAAACTTGTTGGGCCTATGATTTTTATCTGGCATCAAAATCTATCAGGTAGATTACGAGTCTTGCGTTATGAGGGGTGCGGTGCTAACGATTTCCCCATAGACATCAATGGGGAGAGCCGGCTGAGAAAAAGTCTAACACCTGCAAAAAAGCCCCGAGTCTAAACACCCCTAATCTTACACTTATTCACCCCTAATCTGCCGCCCCCGACATTGCCGACACCTGCATTATACTTATTAACCCCTAATATGCCGCTCTGGACATCGCCGCCACCTACATATATAATCTGCTGCCCCCAACATTGCCGACACCTACATTATATTTATTAACCCCTAATCTCCCTCCCCCAATGTCACCGCAACCTACCTATATTTATTAACCCCTAATCTGCCACCCCCAACGTTGCTGCCACTATTCTAAATTTATTAACCCCTAAACCTAAGTCTAACCCTAACCCTAACACCCCCTAACTTAAATATTAATTTAAATAAATCTAAATAAAATTCCAAACATTAACTAAATTATTCCTATTTAAAACTAAATACATACCTATAAAATAAACCCTAAGCTAGCTACAATATAACTAATAGTTACATTGTATCTAGCTTAGGGTTTATTTTTATTTTACAGGCAAGTTTGTATTTATTTTAACTAGGTAGAATAGTTACTGAATAGTTATTAACTATTTAATAACTACCTAGCTAAAATAAATACAAATTTACCTGTAAAATAAAACCTAACCCAAGTTACACTAACACCTAACACTACACTACAATTAAATAACTTACATAAATTAAATACAAATAAATAAATTAAATATAATTAGCTAAATTAGAAAAAAAAACCACTAAATTACAAAAAATAAAAAACAAATTACAAAATATTTAAACTAATTACACCTAATCTAAGAGCCCTATAAAAAAAAAAAAACCCTAGCTTATACTAAACTATCAATAGCCCTTAAAAGGGCCTTTTGCAGGGGCATTGCCCCAAAGAAATCAGCTCTTTTACCTGTAAAAAAAAATACACCCCCCAACAGTAAAACCCATCAACCACACAACCAACCCCCCAAATAAAACCCTAACTAAAAAAAACTAAGCTCCCCATTGCCCTGAAAAGGGCATTTGGATTGGCATTGCCCTTAAAAGGGCATTTAGCTCTATTGCTGCTTAAAGCCCTAACCTAAAAATAAAACCCACCCAATGCACCCTTAAAAAATCCTAACACTAACGCCCGAAGATTCACTTACCGGGAGAAGTCTTCATCCAAGCGGCAAGATGTCCTCCACAAAGCCGGCAGAAGTGGTCCTCCAGATGGGCAGAAGTGGTCCTCCAAACGGGCAGTCTTCATCCAGATGGCATCTTCTATCTTCATCCATCCGGCGCGGAGCGGCTCCATCATCAAGACATCCGGCGCCGAGCATCCTCTTCCAATGATGTCTTCTTGCAGAATGAATATCTCTTTAAGTGACGTCATCCAAGATGGCGTCCCTTAGATTCTGATTGGCTGATAGAATTCTATCACCCAATCGGAATTAAGGTTGAAAAAATCCTATTGGCTGATGCAATGCTCAATCCTATTGGCTGATTGGATCAGACAATAAGATTGAAGTTCAATCCTATTGGCTGATTGCATCAGCAAATAGGATTTTTTCTACCTTAATTCCGATTGGTTGATAGAATTCTATCAGCCCATCAGAATCTAAGGGACGCCATCTTGGATGACGTCACTTAAAGAGATATTATTTCTGCAAGAAGACTTAGTTGGAAGAGGATGCTCTGCGCCGAATGTCTTGAAGATGGAGCCACTCCACGCCGGATGGATGAAGATAGAAGATGCCATCTGGATGAAGACTTCTGTCCGTCTGGAGGACCACTTCTGCCGGCTTCGTTGAGGACATCTTGCCGCTTGGTTGAAGACTTCTCCCGGTAAGTGAATCTTCGGGGGTTAGTGTTAGGATTTTTTAAGGGTGTATTGAGTGGGTTTTCTTTTTAGGTTAGTAGGGCTTTGAGCAGCAATAGAGAGCTAAATGCCCTTTTAAGGGCAATGCCCATCCAAATGCCCTTTTCAGGGCAATGGGGAGCTTAGATTTTTTTAGTTAGGGTTTTATTTGGGGGGTTGGTTGTGTGGGTGGTGGGTTTTACTGTTGGGGGGGTATTTGTATTTTTTATTTACAGGTAAAAGAGCTGATTTCTTTGGGACAATGCCCCGCAAAAGGCCCTTTTAAGGGCTATTGATAGTTTAGTTTAGACTAGGGTTTTTTTTATTTTGTGGGGCTTTTTTTATTTTTTAGGGCTCTTAGATTAGGTGTAATTAGTTTAAATATCTTGTAATTTGTTTTTTATTTTCTGTATATTAGTGTTTTTTTTTGTAATTTAGCTAATTATATTTAATTTATTTAATTTTATTTAATTTATGTAAGTTATTTAATTGTATTGTAGTGTTAGGTGTTAGTGTAAAAGGTTAGGTTTTAGTTTACAGGTACATTTTTATTTATTTTAGCTAGGTAGTTATTAAATAGTTAATAACTATTCAGTAACTATTCTACCTAGTTAAAATAAATACAAACTTGCCTGTAAAATAAAAATAAACCCTAAGCTAGCTACAATTAGTTATATTGTAGCTAGCTTAGGGTTTATTTTATAGGTAAGTATTTAGTTTTAAATAGGAATAATTTAGGTAATGATAGGAATTTTATTTAGATATATTTAAAATATATTTAGTTAGGGGGTGTTAGGGTTAAAGCTAGACTTAGGTTTAAAGGGTTAATAAATTTAGAATAGTTGCGGCGACGTTGGGGACGGCAGATTAGGGGTTAATAAGTATAATGTAGGTGGCGGCAATGTTAGGGGCGGCAGATTAGGGGTTAATAATATTTAACTATTGTTTGCGAGGTGGGTGTGCGGTGGTTTAGGGGTTAATATGTTTATTATAGTGGCGGCGATGTCGGGAGCAGCAGATTAGGGGTTAATAATTTTATTATAGCAATGCCGGAGGGCCTCGGTTTAGGGGTTAATAGGTAGTTTATGGGTGTTAGTGTACTTTTTAGCACTTTAGTTGTGAGTTTTATGCTACGGCGTTGTAGTGTAAAACTCATAACTACTGACTTTAGAATGCGTTAGGAATCTTGGCGGTAGAGGGTGTACCGCTCACTTTTTGGCCTCCAAGGCAGACTCCTAATACCGGCGCTATGGAAGTCCCATAGAAAAAGCCTTTACGAAATGTACGTAAGTAGGTTTGCGGTAAGGCCAAAAAAGTGTGCGGTACACCTATAACTGCAAGACTCGTAATAGCAGCAGGCGTAAAAATAGGACCTGATAACGCTGCTTTTTTACCTTAACGCAAAACTCGTAATCTAGGCGACTGTTTCTATGTTAAAAATGATTTCAAACAGTAAACTCTAAAAGATTTGAATCCAAGCTACAAATAATATTTTAGATTCATGATATCAATATAAAGGCAAGGAAGAATGAAGTTTACACGTTTTATTTGTTTAATAGTTTTAGTATACATTCCAAACATGTTACATATCCTATAGGGATGGGCAAATTATTTTTTTTGGCACATTAGCTAAAAATAACGAATGTTTGTTGAATTCATTCCAAAAGGATGTCAAATGTTTATTTTTTGAAAATAAAATTTGATCTAATTTTACCAATATGGAATGTAACTAAATGCAGTAAATTAACCCTTTTAGTGTATGAATTTTGAGATACTAGAAGCCAGACAGATTTTCATGACTTTGATACAGATTTATTTGGACTTTATGCTTCATTGTAAAATGACATGTACACAAGAAAATTATATATTGTTTTTTTCCGATGCCTTTTTCAAAACTGTAATTTTGTTTTTGGATTATGATATGATGCAATAAATGTGATTAATATGAAATCATATTTTTCTGGACACCATTGTTTAAAAAATTAAGAGCTGCTGGTGCAATGCTTAATAATAACATGAAAAATGCTTAAAAAATAAGAATGGATAATAGCACCTCATTAAATGTTAAGTTTCACAATATATAAGTCCATTTTTTATGAGCTAGACTGAACAGTCTGTTGATTCAATCATAAAGTTCAATACACTTTCAGCCAACAGCAGAAGGCTCTCAATGGTCGCAAAATCGACTCCCTTCTTCTCACGGCAACAGGCCAATACTTTGGCCGAGCACACCAATGTGCTTGTAGAAATAGACTGGTTGTCAGAGCAAACCAGCTTGCTCTCTCCGGTGTACTTTCTCCTTGCAGCCGTCAGATGATAGCAGAATCACTGGCTCTTCACAGCGGTTTGGAAATGAGAACCTCACTTCACAGCGGTTTGGTAATGAGAACCTCACTTGTCAGGAAATGGCAGACAATGATTATAAAATAAAAACCTTTAATCATTGATAAAACCTTAAAATACAAGAAGGTGAACAATGTGTAACAGTAGTATTTGCTACGCGTTTCTCGGCTCACTCGGCCGTTTCCTCAGGCATAATCAGTTTATGCCTGAGGAAATGGCAGAGTAAGCCGAGAAACGCGTAGCAAATACAAAGAACATTTTCTTTTAAGTGAACATTGAAATGTAAAACATTTACATTAAAAACACAGTAAAACATAATAAAACATATTAAAATTGATTTAAAAGATTTTTCATTTTTTAAATGTATTTGAGCGGAAAGGGCTTACAATGGTGTGTTTGTGTGGGTATGTGAGTGTGTGTATGTATATATATATATATATATATATATATATATATACATAGAAATATAGAGATTGACGTCAGATAAAAGCCATAGGCCTAGCAAGTCTAAACGTATCTAGTGTGTAGGATAGCCTTATGCTTGTCCCAGGCATTCTTAAAGTCAACTACAGTGTTTGTCATTACTACCGCTTATGAAATACATATACCTGTATATTTATGTATGTATATATATATATATATATATATATATATATATGTACATATATATATATATATATATTTATATACACATATAAAAACACAAACATACACATGTATATACCAATATACACATAAATACACACATGTGTGTAAATATATATATGTATACATATACTATATATATATATATATATATATATATATATATATATATATATATATATATATATATATATATATATATATATATATATATAGCTTCACGGCCTCCATTTGAAAAAAGGCTCCTGCGAGAGCCGAAACTTCATGATTATGGGTTGAGGCCCTTGTCTTTTTGTCATTACATAAAGGCTTTTTGTAATATACTCCTGTGGTTTGCCTGCTTCATTTGGGTAGCCACTTTTTGCAAATGCAGGGCTTGGGGATTACTAATTCTCTCTCTATATATATACAGTATATATATAACACAAGGGAAACAGCACACTCCAACCATCAACACCCTACGCCTGGCTCCAGCGTTTGTGAGGTCACCCAAAGCAGGCACAACACATAGGGATTTCTGCTGTAAAGGCCTTGCCCAAATGTTTCAGCTCTCGCAGGAGCCTTTTTCAATGGAGGCCTTGCAGACATTACTAACATCATACAAACCCATACCTAAATACCTCATACCTAATTTACTGAATAGTATCAGCTGTCTTCAGATCCAATCACACGCACGCACGCTAATCCGATGCGAACACGCGCCACTTTATCTGGGGCAAAAAGATGACGTCATCATTTAGTGCCAATCACAACACACCGACCGCATCATCAGTTGCTATGGTGATGAAATACACAAAACATTTGGTAAGAAATCGCCAGTGTATTAAGCATGACCCATGTAATCTGAAGCTCAAGAGAAACAGCTGAGACCAAACGAATACAAACCAAATGTGTATATACAAATCACGTAAACATTTACAATATGAAAATTAATAACACTATTAGATGATCAAACTGCGATCAGACAGCACATTGATAAAAAAGGAGGTTACATATGTTCAGTGATACCATCTATACCCCACGGTATCAAGGTATCCACTGTCCATGTACCCTATTGCCTATTATATCAAGGATCACACCTCTTTATTTATACAGGGTGAGAAACTGGACACCCTTAATATTTATGCTTTGTATCTCAAGGAGTAGGTAGATGCAGCACTGACGACTCCCACTGTCCTTATTATTTGCGATAACAACAGCCAAAGCCTATGTTCGCATTCAACCCCCTAGGGGTAATGGTATACAGGCTGAAAATCTATCTCGCCTCCAACTGTAACAGAGCCTTTGCCCTGTCACCATCACGTCTAAGGTGTGGGACATGATCGATAAGCATAGTCCTTAACATAGACACTGAATGCCCTGCATTGAGTAAATGTCTTGCGACAGGCTGGTCCGAACGACCTCTCTCAAGTGCTTGTCATATTGCCGATTTGTGGTTAGCAAGTCATTCACGGAAGGATGTCACAGTCTTTCCATCAGTCTATGAGGCCTATTTATCAAAGGTCTGTCGGACCTGATCCGACAGTGCGGATCTGTTCCGACAGACCTCGCTGAATGCGGAGAGCAATACGCTCTCTGTATTCAGCATTGCACCAGCAGCTTTTGTGATCTGCTGGTGCAACGCCCCCCTGCAGATTCGTGGCCAATTGGCCGCCAGCAGGGGGGTGTCAATCAACCCGATCGTACTTGATCAGGTTGAATTGTGGTGATCTCTGTCCGCCTTCTCAGAACAGGCGGACAGGGTTATGGAGCAACGGTCTTTAGACGGCTGCTTCATAACTGCTGTTTCTGGCGATCCTGAAAATAAGACACTACATGCAAAGTAAAAAGAATGGTGGATCGTTTCCTCCAAAAAAATGCTGCCCCTTTGGGTGTGTACACTGGCCTTATTCTAATAAGTTTTCATATGAAAAAGGCCTTTGTACAGGCCTAAATAAGTAGCATTTTTTTGTGGGTGCCCTACCATTTATTTTTCCTTGACACTTAGCAATGCCTCCACTTGATGCAACCGTGACCAGTTTATTGGGCAAGAAAACATTGGGCATCAAACATAATTATTTTTGGACTATATTGTTGGTGCTGCATGGGATAATTAGGGGTTAATTAATCCTAATCATTAATCCTTTTGCCCCATTTCTTTGTGCATTTTTTTTCAGAGACAATATTTAACTTTTCTAATATCACTCTGCATTTAGTGTCATACAGTGTTTAATAATTTCTATGTAGATATATTTTCAAATTCATTAATGAAAGTGATTTTTTTAGAGACAATTGCAAATCAAATCAAATATAAGGCTTATTAGGTTTTTTTTGTCAGCAATGTACATAATTTAAATAACTTAAAGGGATACTAAAGCCACATTTTTTTTTCTTTTATGATTCTGATACAGCAGGCAATTTTAAGCAACTTTCTCATTTACTTATATTATCATGTTTTCTTTGATCTCTTGTTCTCTTTATTTGAAAATAAGGAATGAAAGCTTTGCAGCCGGCTCATTTTTGGTTCAGTACCCTGGATAGCGCTTACTATCAGCAAGCACTACCCAATTTTTTCAGATTTTTTTTTTTCATAAAAGAAACATTTTGGGCTTAGTATCCCTTTAAATAGTAGCACAAGGGGTCTTGGAACACAATTATATTTAGCCTTCCTTGTACTCAAATAGTCAATTAGTAAATTTTTAGTTACATCATCATCATAAGTTAATTTTTAACAATTTAATCATGGACTTGTGTTACTAAATTGAGCTAAAGTGATTGCAAGAAGATGAGCACAATGTACTGTTCCATATGCAATGAGCATTGCTTTATTTGTAGTCTAGGCCTATGTGTTAACCCTTACAAAGGGGTTAAACGCTGAGGTAAAGCCCTAATCTGGAGCAACAAACAAGGCACGGCTAGTAAGTTGTTCAAGAACCTCCAATCACAGGATGTGTCCTGCTAAGACCTACAATGCTTGTTGGACTTTACCTATGTGTTTAACACCTTTATAGGGATAAACACATAGGTCTAGATTACAAAAAATGGAAAAGAGGCAACACAAGTGAAGCACAAAAATGCAAAAAAAGTGGTACGAAGCATAAACATCACTGGAACAATATACATTTATCAACTTAGAGCTAGATGGTGTTCTGCAGTATTCTTGTCAATGCTTAAAGGGACATTAAACCCACATTTTTTCTTTCATGATTCAGATAGAGAATAACGTTTTAAACAACGTTCTAATTTACTTCTATTATCTAATTTGCTTTATTCTCTTGATATTCTTTCCTGAAAAGCATATCTAGATATGCTCAGTAGCTTCTGATTGGTGGCTGCACATAGAGGCCTCATGTGATTGGCTCACCCATGTGCATTGCTATTTTTTTAACAAAGTATATACAAAGATTGCAGCAAATTAGATAATTGATGTAAATTGGAATGTTGTTTAAAATTGTATTGTCTATCTGAATCGTGAAAAAATATTTTTAAACAGTAGAGATTAAATTATTTACTATATACATTAATTGATTTTGAATGCACAATAGCAAGCGATATCACTTAATACCGGATTGTGCGCTAGAAAAGCACTTAACTATTAGCTTGTAATCCATGAGCTTGTAATCCATTCTATCACTTCCCACTGAAAGTACAGGGCACACTTTATCAGTATTAGATGTGTTAAAATGTTTTTGCTTCACGTTTTACCTAAGAACTTGTAATACCCAATTGTACGTCAATGATTATAAGAGGCTGAGTGCAAAATAATGTCCACATGTTATCAATTGCGCTCCACTTGTAATGTAGACTGCAATAAACTACGGTCAGTAAAATAAAAAATAAAAACATTTAGAAAATGTAATTTTTGCTTTCGAATATCCCTATTAAAGGGACAGTCTACAACAGAATGTTTATTGTTTTAAAATATAGATAATCCCTTTATTACCTATTCCTTAGTTTTGCATAATCAACACTGTTATATAAATACACGTTTTACCTCTGTGATTACCTTGTATCACCTCTGCAAACTGCCCCTTATTTCAGTTCTTTTGACAAACTTGCATTTTAGACAATTAGTGCTGGCTCCAAGCTAACTCCACATGCCTAAGCAAAGTGTTATCTATATGACACACATGAACTAACACCCTCTAGTTGTGAAAAACTGTCAAAAGACATTCAGATAAGAGGCGGCCTTCAAGGTCTAAGAAATTAGCATATGAACCTCCTAGGTTTAGCTTTCAACTAAAAATACCAAGAGAACAAAGCAAAATTGGTGATAAAAGTAAATTGAAAGTTGTTTAAAATTACATGCCCTATCTGATTTATGAAAGTTTATTTTGGACCAGACTGTCCCTTTAAGAGATTCTTGGTGTTTCTAAAACCTCAGGAGCCAAAGAATAATGTCATTGTTTTCAATGAGTTTTTATTGTAACATAATTTACCTATTTTCTCTAGTTTATGTTTATTCACTTAAAGGGACACTGAACCCAATTTTTTTTATTTCATGATTCAGAAAGAGCGTGCAATTTTAAGCATCCTTCTAATTTACTCTTATTATCACATTTTCTTCGTTCTCTTGCTATCTTTATTTGAAAAGAAGGCATCTAAGCTAAGGAGCCAGCCAATTTTTGGTTCAGAACCATGAACAGCACTTGTTTATTGGTACTGTCCAATTAGCATGGACAACCCAGGTTGTTCACCAAAAATGGGCCGTCATCTAAAATTACATTCTTGCTTTTCAAATAAAGATACCAAGAGTATAAAGAAAATTTGATAATAGGAGTAAATTAGAAAGTTGCTTAAAATTGCATGCTCTGTCTGAATCACGAAAGAAAAAAAATTGGTTTCAGTGTCCCTTTAATTTCATCAGTCCCATCAAATAACTTTATAAGTAATTTCACTTGTGTCCATATGTGATGCTAAGTTAGCACATTTAAAATAAAATCTTATAACTAATCAAATAGTCTTTGAGAAATATAATTTAGTGCTATGAATTGGCATTTGTGTCCCCATTACTGAATTCCTGGAACAATCTGATTACAGCTATCCCCACAACTGGGTATTTTACAGCTTCATTCAGCAGAACATTTGTGCCAGGTCCCTTTGTGCAGTGTTGAAAGCATTGCCAGAGATAATTGTTTAAGTGCAGGGGCTTTGCCAAAGCTCCCTGTTGTGTAGTTGAGAAATCTTCAGGAAGTTTCATGTATTGCTTAGCAGTTTGCGTCCTGCACATCTGAATGTTCACTTCAATTACTTGAAGTGCATGAACTCTTGAGTGAGTGGGCTGACAAAGAGACAATTATATAAGCTTCCCAAAGGCTGCTAAGTTTAAACAGGTGTGACATCATAAATAGACCATTGTAGCTCATTTCAACTGCAATATATTTTTAACGGGCATATCATTTATTGTGAAAATCAATTGTTTTATAGGAAAAATACATTCTGATGGAGTGACATCATGCTACTGAGCAAATACAATCGCTTTTGATACAGTTGGAAGACATATTGTTATATGCTTTGCTAAAGTCTATTTGCTGGAATTAATATTAAATTAATTACTTTTCTTGAATTTAATTAATTAATTAATTAATTCATTCATTAAAGATCAAAACATTTTCAAATCTGAAGTTTTTTTCTGAAAGTGTAAATAAATTACTACCTTAAAGGGACATGGAAGTCCATAAACAATTTTAATATATTTGTTGCTATCAAATTATCTTGTTCTTTTGGTCTCTTTTTTTAAAAAACGTAGCTGTTTTCCATGAGAGCATACCTAGGTATGCTGAGGAATATGTCTTGTGCAATATGGGCTAGATTACGAGAAGTACGCTAACTGTTGAGCGCAAGCAATATCGGTTTTATCGCTGCTCTCTGCACGTGTCGGAAGTAGCTTGCTATTACAAGGTGAAAGTAGAAAGCATAAGCACAATCGTAATTTATGTTCATGGGGTTAGCGCGGCTTCAGAGCTCTGGTTAACTGTTAAGGTAGAATAAAAAGTAAAAAAAAAACACTCATTAAAGGGAGAGTAAAGTCAAAACTAGACATTCAGGATTTAGACAGAATATGCAAATTAAAAAAAAACTTTCCAATTTACTTCAATTATTTAATTTGCTTCCTTCTCGTGTTATCCTTTGCTGAAAGGTTTATCTAGATAATCTCAAGAGCAGCAAAGAACCTAGGTTCTAGGTGCTGATTGGTGGCTGCATATATATATACCGATTGTCATTGGCTCACCCATGTGTTCAGTAAGAAACCAGTAGTACACTGCTGCTCCTTCAACAAATAATACCAAGAGAATGAAGCAAATTTGATAATAAACTGGAAAGTAAATTGGAAAGAGAAACCCGGAAGGAAAACATTGAACAAAGGGTTCTGTGACCCCCATGGAGGCCAAGTGAAGGGGTCATATGGAGGTCAGTAGGTTAGGCCATATGAGGGTAGGCGGTAGAAGGCAACAGAAGGGTGGCATTGCAGGATTGGAACGTGCAAGGAGAAGCTGCTGCTTCCCTGTGCACAGCTGAATGGCGGGACCTGGTGAACGGCAGGTGGATCTTACCTGTCCTGCTGTGGAGGCTTTCCGGAATCGTTGTCTCGGCAGGTTACTGCTGATCAGGGGAGGACCGGGAGCATCGAATGGACCAGGATGCGCATGAAGAAGCTCCGGCGTCTACTCGCACGGCTTATTCCCAGGACCAGTGGCACGGCAGAGGGCTCATTCCTGTCTTGGCAGTGGCTCTGCAGGAACAAGATCACGGTGTGTGGCTTAGGAGTGTAAGCTGTCCGCCTTGAGGTAGGTCAGAGGTAGGCCCGTTACTGGGAAGCGGTCGCAGGGGACTGGCTGGAGACGGCAGGAGGGCTGCTGGAAGCGGAGGCGGTGTCTGGAGCAGACGGCAAGCGTTCAGTTTGCAAGGGGTTTGGGTCCTGGTCAGGGAGAGGACACAGTGGGAGCCTGTCAGCCCGGATGGCGCGAGCTGAACTGCCGGTGTTGGGACGCATGTGTGGCCTGAGAGGCCTGTGAGGCGGGACCTGGTGTGCACGGCTCTCAGAGGCAGATGGGTGGTGTGGAGAGGGGAGTGTGTGGGGCCACCTTGTATCTCCGGCTGTACCTTCTGTAGCAGTAATGGGTAGGCCTGGCCCAATTTTGGTTGTAATCACACCGGGAGCGGGTGGGGCAAGGACCCATTGGCATAGGCTGAGTTAGAGGGATGATCGGTAGGTGGGGGGGCCAGAGCTGGGCAATTAGTGTCGGGAGGAGAGGACAGGGCTGGGTGCAGGTGAGGTCAGTTAGGTTAGGGCCATAGTGACATGGGAGCCTGAAGGCTTTAGGTGGCGGTAACAGGGGTAGGCCAGGGGTTCGTGTCAGAGTAGCCCAGTGTTTTCGCTAGGAGGCCTGCAGTTAGTCAGTGCGGGGGGGGGCATTTTGGTTAAGGTACAGGGATTCCTGTACATAGCATAGTGGTGAAGTAACTGGGTTATGAGTGTGGAGCCCCTTGGTTTGAGTCTATGGAAAAATATTCTTATAACAGGTGGGGTGAGTAAGGGGCAGTTTAGGGAGGTTGTGTCGGGCGCTGTCGCGTGGGAGTTATTTAGCTGATTGTATTAGCGTTTGCAGGCAATCATTCCCTGGCATTAGCTTCCTGTTGACATATGATGGGGCCAATTCTCTCTGAGGCTAAAAGGCTAAATAATAGAGTTTTTAATATTCCCCCCTGTAGATGTTTCATCATTGGAAAATAGGGTGGGGGAGGGTGGGGCTTTCCTCTTAGAGTACCATACAGATTTGGAGAGCATGGTGGTAGCCTTCGGGCTTTGTTAAGAGGTTGTCCTGCTTGCTGGTTATGACAGGTTGTTTTGGATGGGAGCCGAGGACATGCTGGGGTAGCTTTTTGGGAGATTAGGGTCCCAGTGGGTGGCATGGATTTGACTGTCAAGGATAAGTGTTCTAGGGCTCTGGTATGGGCAGGGTAGCAGGGGGAAGTGGGTTAGGGGTTGGGGTTAGGACCAAGGGGTGGTGCAATTCCCATTGCAGCAAAGGTGGGTGGGTTTCAGGAGAGGATAGTGGAATCTGGGTGGGAGCTATAGGCGACGGTTCAGGAGCAAAGCGCTGGCGGCCAGGTATGGGTTCCAGCTACCACCGAGGAGGTGCTCATGTCATTTTTCATCTGGCGGTTGGCGTTTGAGTGGATCAAGAGGATAATGGGGTGAAGTTAACCTCAGTTGCCATGTTGGCAGGTAGCTACACTGTCTCCCAACCCTAAAGTCATAAGTTTAATTATGTGGCTGTAGTTACTGGGGGCTGCATTTCAGAAGCAGGTAGTGGCAAATGGGTGCCGCAGGCTGCGGTCCGGGAGACTACGGCTGGTGACCTGGTAAAAGTCCCAGCTACCGCATGGAAGGTGTTGCAATATGCTTGGACAGCATGGTAGACGTGGAATTGGTTCAAGGTGGTAAAGGGGCCCCTCTGAACATCACTTGGCAGATGTGGTGAGGTATATGTTTATCGTAGTGGGAGGTAATTTATATGGCATAGGCATGTGGATTTTGGGTCCCCTTTTGGGGCATTCTAGTCTGCATCGTTGCAGTTTGTTGCGCATTCGTGGTGGTCTTTATGTGGCTGTTGCGAGGTGGCTAGGGTGTTGTCTAGTGGTTAGACCAAATCCGGCGGTTAGCTGGGTCTCCTCTTACAGGCCCTCTGGTTTGGGCTAGTGGTTACTTAGCGGCCCATTTGTAGGGAGGTTGCGAGGTTCAGTCTAGCGGTGGAGGCGGTGTTCATAGTGAGTAGCTTTGCTGTTTGGGGATTCTAGGGGAGTTTGTGTTCAACCAGTGGGTATCCTTAGGCGTTTTCTTGGTGTGTAGGTGTTAGGGCATGTAGGCCTATGGTGGTGCCTGAATTTTGAATGAGTAGTAGTTTTCATAGGTAATTTTAGGTTATGTTGTTTCCTCATCCCCTTCAGCATGTTATATCAATTCCCTAATATCATATGCATCTTCGTATGGTTCGTGTGGCTGTGTTCATGCTCAGTAGGAGCCGGTGGCTTAGAAATAGTATAATATGAAAGTCTACCCATTTTGTCTATGGAAATAAAGGGGAGAGTTGGGCGGAGTCCATGCTCTTCCTGAGTTACATTAAAAATAAAAATAATTAATGTGGCTCGAGTGCCCCTTTAAGAACTCTGGGAGTTTGTTGAGTTGTATGGTTGTTTATGTGTGGGGGGGGGATAAGGTTTTATCTGGAGTAAGGGGTACTCATGCTTGGCTATGTCCGTTGGATGTTGCTTGGGTTGGGCCTACGGCCAATCCACCCTGAATGCGCCCGATCTCGTCTGATCTTGGAAGCTAAGCAGGGTCGGGCCTGGCTGGTACTTGGATGGGAGACCACCTGGGATACCAGGTGCTGTAGAAAAAAAAACAAACTCCGGGGTTGGGTTGTTGTGGCGTTGTAATCCCTGTGTGTTTTTTTTTTGTTTTTTGTGTTCGTCTACCTATGGGTGTTGGTCTTAGCCCGGTGCCAATTCAGTTTTTACTTCCTCCAACCCACGATTTCCTATTGGTTTATCAAAAAAAATAAAAATAAACTCTTGCTCCTTGATTGGTACCCCCCCTTTTTTTTTGGCCTTTGGTTTGTTTCATTTTCACTTTTGGGTCCGTGCCCCCCTCCCCCGCAATTTAGTATTAATCCCCCCCGGCTCTTAATAAAGCTTGGCTGGGGATTTAGTCATATGGGAGTGGGGCGGTTCGGAAGATGGTAGATTGATGATCATGTGGGCATTTCATCGGTATGCCGTTGTTTGATTTGGGTAGATATTTTTGTATTCAATTTTCAGGGTATATGGGTAGGGGTATACATAGGTATATATATATATATTTAGGGGAGTTGGCCAAAATAGCCCAGTTGGTAGAGCGATAGGCTGAAGATCTAAAGGTCACTTGGTCGATCCTGAGTTTCGGCAGTGGCTTGGCTATTGTAGATATAATACTTTTGTCTGATTCATGCAGAGTTGTGTGTTTCATTAGATTTCATGGTTGTTATATATCGGGTTGTATGCCGGCCCTCCTGTATATATATGAGTGGTATGTTAAAATCCTGTCTAGGTTCGCATTGTTATGGTTATTGAGTTTGGTTGAATAGGTGGCATGTGGAGCTTCCCTTTGGTTTGGGGGGTGGGTCAGAATTTTGGGCGTCGGTCACTTTGGGGGTCCTTGGGTGTACGGAGCAGGTCGTTGCCAGATCTTGGTGAGGTTGGCATTTTGGCCATGCGCATTAGCTGGAGGTCGCAGTAACGATTTAGGAGTATTGGTGAGTGGCTGGGCTTATGTTTGCCGGCCTGGATTGGTCATTGGGTAGTTGGGCTAGTTTTCAAGCAGGACGGTGAAAAGTTTGTTAGGTTGTTCCCGGCCCATTGGGGAAGATTCAGTTGCTTACGCTAGGTGATATTCCCGGTGGGGGGTCCTGCTGATGCCAGGTTGGGTACAATTGGGTCGGGACTGAAGTTGTTATGGTCCTAGTTGTGTTTCTTCCCATATGGTGTCTTGGGATCCTTGGTAGGAGGGCCGATGCTACCCTCTTTGATTATTCTATTGTGTGGCGTTGATTTATAGTGAAAGTTTGGTGTAAGATATGTTTGTTGATTTGCGGTAGGATTCTATCTATGGCAGTTGCATTTGTTTCATTTGTGGACGAAGCAGGAAGCTACTGGAGGGCACATGCACGGAACAGTTGGTTGGGTTGGTGGTCTAGTTGGGTATGGGAGTCTTTTTTAGTGGTCGACCAGGGGTGTTTCTGGTTCAGGGTGTGAGGGGGACCGGGAGTTGCAAATTTTGAATTCGGCAAGGGGAGCTGACGCTCTTGATCGATGGCTGGTGAGGCCGTGGCTTATACCCTTTCAGGGGTGTTGGTGGAGAATGTTGGGTTTTGGCTTCCCCCTTTGCGGAGTCCTCAACTTGGTTAATGTTTTGTAATTGCTGAAAGGACCCGCCAGGGGATTGTGGGCTTGTAATAAGAGAACACTTGATTAGATAACTAGGTGTTTGGGAAACCAGCGTAGTCCTTGAGAGTTTATGGTTTGATACCCTATATGGGTAGAGTAGTGTATTTTATTGTCGTTGGGACGGTGGGTTCAGAGTATTTCAGGTAGCAGTGGACAATTGGGGTTTTGGTTGTCGGACAATTGGTGTTTTGGTTGATTTGGTAATTAGGCTTGTCATAGTGCTGGTTTGATAATATGCATGGGTTCCATGTTCATGTTTATTGGGGCTTATGCTTCCCATTGTGGAGATGGGTTTTAAAATTTAAAAAAAAAAAAACAAGTTGTGAGTGGCAGTGGTAGGTGATCGGATGTGGAATTTCGTGTTGGGGGTTTGGTTTTGTGAATTTGTTGCTTGGGGCCTTTCTCCTTTTGGTTTGGAGTAGGGTCCGGGGTCGGTTGTATATGAGTCGGGTCATTGGAGTCAGCAGTTAATTGGTTCCTTTGATAAGTAGTGGTTTAGGGAGCACCCAGCTTGGTGGTTGAATTGGGTAAGTTAAGTTTCAATGTACTGTGAGGTTTTTAATGATTTGTTCTCCCCGGTAAGGGGTAATCTAGTGGTTGTTGGTGGGCAGCTTCTGCCTTAACGTGGGGTTACAAGGCCATTGTGGTGGTGCTCGACGTTGGGTCGAGCTGTGGCGGGGGGTGCTTGCCTATTTTGTGGTGGTTTGAATCACAGTGGATTGTTGGTACCTCCTGTTTGATTGGCAGGGGAGAATTTTATACAAGGGGGCGTGCCCTTCTTAGTGGTAAGATCGGCACACGTTGTGGATGGGCAGGCACCCTAGAGTTTTTATGAAATGTTTAACTGATTATTTGGTATGGTTATGGATATATTATTTATGGTGTTCAATAAAGCAAGCTGTGGCCTTTGTAACCCCACTTCCTTGTGTCATGCGTTTATTTAAGCGGAACAAAAGTGCCTAGTATGGGGGTCAAGAGGAACCCGGAAGGAAAACATTGAACAAAGGGTTCTGTGACCCCCAAGGAGGCCAAGTGAAGGGGTCATATGGAGGTCAGTAGGTTGGGCCATATGAGGGTAGGCGGTGGAAGGCAACAGAGGGGTGGCATTACAGGATTGGAATGTGCAAGGAGAAGCTGCTGCTTCCCTGTGCACAGTTGAATGGCGGGACCTGGTGAACAGCAGGTGGATCTTACCTGTCCTGCTGTGGCGGCTTTCCGGAATCATTGTTTCGGCAGGTTACTGCTGATCAGGGGAGGACAGGGAGCATTGAATGGACCAGGATGCGCATGAAGAAGCTCCCGCCCTCCCTCCCCTTTTTATATGTGGTTGATCTGTATGTCGCAGCTTCGGGGGTGGCGGGGGGTGCTTGCCTATTTTGTGGTGGTTTGGATCACAGTGGATTGTTGGTACCTCCTGTTTGATTGGCAGGGGAGAATTTTATACAAGGGGGCATGCCCTTCTTAGTGGTAAGATCGGCACACATTGTGGATGGGCAGGCACCCTGAGGTTTTTATGAAATGTTTAACTGATTATTTGGTATGGTTATGGATATATTATTTACGGTGTTCAATAAAGCAAGCTGCGGCCTTTGTAACCCCACTTCCTTGTGTCATGCATTTATTTAAGCGGAACGAAAGTGCCTAGTATGGGGGTCAAGTTGTTTATAATTGTATGTTCTACCTAAATCATGAAAGAACATTTTTGGGTTTCATGTCCCTTTAACACAGTCTGATTAAAATTATTGCATTAAAAAGTTATAAGGACGCAATCTTATGAGATGTGAAGTGTTAGTAAAAAGAAAGTGCTTTTACATAGGGATTGATAGGAACACAGGTATAATGATATTTATTAATACAAATATATATGTATGCAGTTCTATACATATGTTTTTATATGCGTAGATTTGTATTTACGTACTGTATTTACATACTGTATATATGAAATTTTGAGTTCAAAATGAGGCTCCATTTGTCTTTGGGGATTGAGAAACTGTGATTGCAACTTGACAGCCTTATTTTTTTACATCAAAGTTGAGACATCTAAGGCGATTCATTTTTACTTGCGACCTGTTTTATGCGCAAAACGTGGCATGTGCATTCAAATTGAATTGAGTGCCGCAAACAACCGTGCGGAAGTGCAAGTATACGCCTCACTTGTAATCTAGCCCGAAGTGTAGTTTGAACCAGTGCTAATTTTGACGGCAAATTTCGATTTAGTCTTAGTTTTAGTCTTTTGACTAAAATGCCATTTTAGTTTTAGTCGTATTTTAGTCATCTGAATTGTTTTAGTTTTAGTCTAGTTTTAGTCAACTGAATCTCCAGTAGATTTTAGTCGACTAAATCTCCAGTAGATTTTAGTCGACTAAAATCTAAGGAGTTTAGTTAAAGTGTAATGCATTATTTAAACAATTCTCTATAATTTGCAAACTGAGTATATACTCCAAGAGTAAACATAACACCTGTTATTATTTATGGTATTAAGGTTTAAACACGCAATACAGACACAGATTTAGCCGTTGTGATATGTAACATCTTTATTAAACTTAAAATTAAATAAAACCAAGTTTCATAAACAAACAGAAGTACAACTTTAAAATATAAAAAAACAAAACTGTAAACTGTATTGGCTGTATTGCACATATTACCCAATATAAAAACTTTAACAGTTCTCTGTTAATAATTAAAACAAGTATTAAGTAACTCAACACAACAAAAAGTTTCTGCAGATAGCACAGGCACAGCATAACTTAAAACCCATACTCGTGGGTTATGCTTATTTCTATAGGAAGAATCAATTGATTGTTCAGAGATTAGAAAAATTTTCGGCAACGATATTAGCACTGTTCTAGAACTTCCAAACTCATTATATACTCCTGGAGTAAAGGTTTATTAACCTGTTTTTATTTATGGTATTAAGGTTTGAACATGCAATACAGATTTAACAGATTTAACTGTTGTGGAATATAACATGTCTATTTATCTTAAAATTTAATAAAATTAAGTTTTATAAATTTTACAAAAGAGCAGTAATTAGATATGGATTGATTATAACACCTTGCATAAAATGTTTTTGTCAGCAAATTTTTATTTAGTTTTAGTCATAGTCTTTTGACTAAAATGTAATTTTGATTTAGTTTTAGTCATAGTCTTTTGACTAAAATGCCATTTTAGTTTTAGTCGTATTTTAGTCATCAGAATTTCTTTAGTTTTATACTAATTTTAGTCTAGTTTTAGTCGACGAAATTAACACTGGTTTGAACCCATCTTGTGTCGCAGGCCCTCACAAAATTCTAACTCTCTTTCTGAATTTTTCTATCTTCATCTCTGAGAGTCAACAAGTCCTGAGACATTCTATGATAGAAATGCCACCTCTTTTTTCCACTCACATCATAAATGCTTGCTTGATCACTTTATATTTTATAGTATATGGATTGGGAAACCTGAGTTTGAATTCCAGCTGACCCTTTTGGTTCAAAAATGTATTTTTTTTTTTACTTTATTATTTTAACAAATTATTATGTATTTATTATTACATAATTTTGACATTATTTTAGGCCAATTTAATAGGCTTATTTTTTTATTGTAAAACATTTAATTTACGATGTCTCCAGAAAATAGGCAACAGTTGTCAGAAACAGATGATTCATACTTCAGTGGAGAGCTTGATGCAACAATTAAACAGCCAAATGCAGACGTTATGGCTAATTTTAATGTGAGTCAGTCTAATTTAGCTAAGAAAGCCACTGACAAAAAGGAAAATATGTGGTTCATAAATTTATAAACACAAATTCAAATATTAAAGGGTCTGCTCAGATAAGACTAAACAATAAACATAATTTATCTACCTTTCATTTAGAATAAGAGATTAAAGGGACATGAAACCCAAAAATTTTATTTAATTGTTCTATTATCTAATTGTCTTCATGCTTTTGGTATTCTCTCTTGGGAGTATTGTGTGAGCCAATAATATGACACATATATATGCAGCAACCAATCAGCAGCTCCTGAGCCTACCTACATATCCTTTTCAGCAAAGGATACCAATATAACAAAACACATTAGATAATAGAAATAAATTTGAAAGTTGTTTCAAATCACATGCTCTATCCAAATCATGAAAAAGAAAAGTTAGGTTGCATGTCCCTTTAAATTAATAAACACTAAATTAAAGCCCCATACAAGTCTTCTCACTATATGGATACTTATAATTTTCATCAATACTTAAAAAATTTGCTAAGCTTCAAAATGTAAAATTTCATTTAAGTCCAATAAAATTGTAATATTCGATAATGGCCTAGATTATCAGTGGAGCGCAATATTGAGTTTACGTGATATTTGCGCTTCACTCAGTTAAACCAACGCACGTAAATTTAAAAATCTTTGTGCTTCGCCCATAAAAACTCGTTCACAAAGGCGCAATCTTGTCAGCAGGGTCAGGATTTACAGTTTAAAAAAAAGCCCTGT
Organism: Bombina bombina; assembly: GCF_027579735.1. Taxonomy (NCBI): domain Eukaryota; kingdom Metazoa; phylum Chordata; class Amphibia; order Anura; family Bombinatoridae; genus Bombina; species Bombina bombina. Next base: position 79,882,164 of record NC_069506.1, on the reverse strand, counting down.
TAAAAAATATATATTTAAATTTTAAGTGTTTGACACAGAAACTCATAGTCACCATTTTGTTTACAGTTCGGGAGCTTTTCTGTTGAAAACATGTTTGCTTGGCAGGTTTTTAGCAAAAATAATTTGGGAGTAAATCACTGATAGATTATAATCGCCCCTATATTGTCACAAAACTAGAGTAATTGCACTTTGACTTCTATGTCCCTTTAATGCTTCAATAATGAGTAGTTCTAATTTATTTGTATTTTATTTATTTGATCATATAGTCATAGCTTAACCCCTTAGTGACCAGAGCACTTTTCCATTTTCTGTCCGTTTGGGACCAAGGCTATTTTTACATTTCTGCGGTGTTTGTGTTTAGCTGAAATTTTCCTCTTACTCATTTACTGTACCCACACATATTATATACCGTTTTTCTCGCCATTAAATGGACTTTCTAAAAATACCATTATTTTCATCATATCTTATCATTTACTATAAAAAAAATTATAAAATATGAGGAAAAAATGGAAAAAAACACACTTTTTCTAACTTTGAACCCCAAAATCTGTTACATATCTACAACCACCAAAAAACACCCATGCTAAATAGTTTCTAAATTTTGTTCTGAGTTTAGAAATACCCAATGTTTACATCTTCTTTGCTTTTTTTGTAACTTATAGGGCCATAAATACAAGTAGCACTTTGCTATTTTCAAACCATTTTTTTTCAAAATTAACGCTAGTTACATTAGAACACTAATATCTTTCAGGAATCCCTGAATATCCATTGACATGTATATATTTTTTTTTAGAAGACATCCCAAATTATTGATCTAGGCCCATTTTGGTATATTTCATGCCACCATTTCACCGCCAAATGCGATCAAATTAAAAAAAACGTAAACTTTTTCACAATTTTAGGTTTCTCACTGTAATAATTTACAAACAGCTTGTGCAATTATGGCACAAATGGTTGTAAATGCTTCTCTGGGATCCCCTTTGTTCAGAAATAGCAGACATATATGACTTTGGAGTTGCTATTTGGTAATTAGAATGCTGCTAAATGGCGCTGCGCATCACACGTGTATTATGGCTAGCAGTGAAGGGGTTAATTAGGTAGCTTGTAGGGAGCTTGCAGGGTTAATTTTAGCTTTAGTGTAAAGATCAGCCTCCCACCTGAAACATCAGACCCCCTGATCCCTCCCAAACATCTCTCTTCCCTCCCCTACCCCACAAATGTCCCCGCCATCTTAAGTACTGGCAGAAACTCTGCCAGTACTAAAATAAAAGGTATATTTGGGCTTTTTTGTGCATTTTTTGTTAGCATATTTACATATGCTTCTGTGTAGGGATCCCCCTTAGCCCCCAACCTCACTGATCCCCCACTAAACAGCTCTCTAACCCTCCCCCTCTGACTTAATGTGCGCCATCTTGGGTACTGGCAGCTGTCTGCCAGTACCCAGTTTAGTGAAAAAAAATGCTTTTTTTTTAAATAAAATATGTCCCTTTTCTGTAGTGTAGCTTTCCCCCCCCCCCAAGACCAACCCCCCACCCCTTCCAGATCCCTTAGATGGTTTTGAAAAAAAGTATATTTAATTTTTTATTTACTTTTACTTTTTTACTTTTCTGTAGTGTAGCGGTTCCCACCCGCTCCCGCCCCGTGCACGCGCCCGCCCGCCACCCCCCGTGCACGCGCGCGCGCCCGTGCGCGCCCCCGACGGTCCCGATCCCGATCCCGCCCCCCGTGACGTCACGCGCAACACCGATGGCCGCCCACCCGCCTCCCAATTCGGCTCCCACCCACCAACGATACCGGCCATCGATGTCCGGTGCAGAGAGGGCCACAGAGTGGCTCTCTCTGCATCGGATGGCCATGTATGGTTATTGCAGGATGCCTCCATATCGAGGCATCACTGCAATAACCGGAAAGCAGCTGGAAGCGAGCAGGATCGCTTCCAGCTGCTTTCCACACCGAGGACGTGCAGGGTACGTCCTCAGGCGTTAACTGCCTTTTTTTTGAGGACGTACCCTGCACGTCCTCGGTCATTAAGGGGTTAAAGGGACACTAAACCCAATTTTTTTCTTTCATGATTCAGATAGAGCATTCAATTTTAAGCAACTTTCTAATTTACTCTGATTATCAATTTTTCTTCATTCTCTTGCTATCTTTATTTAAAAAGCAGGAAAGCAGGACCCGGCCCATTTTTGGTTCAGAACCTTCGTTTGGTTTGCTAAATGTAGCCACCAATAAGTAAGCGCTATCCCGGGTGCTGAATTTAAAATGGGCTGGCTCCTAAGCTTTAAATTCCTGCTTTTTAAATAAAGATAGCAAGAGAACAAAGAAAAATTGATAGTGGGAGTAAATTAGAAAGTTGCTTAAAATTGCATGTTCTATCTGAATCATAAAATACAAATTCTGGGTATAGTATCCCTTTAAAAGGACAGTAAAGTTAAAATGACAGTTTCATAATTCATATAGAGCATGCTAGAAATGTTAAACAACTTTCTAATTTACTTCTACTATCTAGCTTTGTTCTCAAGTTATCCTCTGGGAGCTAGCTACGTGATTGGTGATTGTACATATATACAAATAAAAGTTATAAATAAAATTAAAATAAGTTTGGTTTGTGGGGCCAAACTGGGTACTGGCAGACAGCTGCCAGTACCCAAGATGGCGGTAATTAGGTAGGGGAGAGGGTTAGAGAGCTGGAGGGGGGGATCAGGGAGGTTGGTGCTAAGGCAGGGGTCCATCACAACTAAAATATTTTATAATTTTTATTTAAAAAAAAAAAAAACTCTTTTATTTAGTACTGGTAGACTTTCTGCCAGTACTTAAGATGGCGGTAACAATTGTGGGGTGGGGGAGGGAAGAGAGCTGTTTGGGAGGGATCAGGGGGTGGGAGGCTGATCTCTAAAATTAACCCTGCAAGCTCCCTACAAGCTACCTAATTTAACCCCTTCACTGCTGGGCATAATTCACGTGTGGTGCGCAGCAGCATTTAGCGGCCTTCTAATTACCAAAAAGCAACGCCAAAGCCATATAAATCTGCTATTTCTGAACAAAGGGGATCCCAGAGAAGCTTTTACAACAATTTCTGCCATAATTGCACAAGCTGTTTGTAAATAATTTCAGTGAGAAACCTAAAATTGTGAAAAATGTAAAGTTTTTTTTTTATTTGCTCGCATTTGGCGGTGAAATGGTGGCATAAAATATACCAAAATGGGCCTAGATCAATACTTGGGGTTGTCTACTACACTACACTAAAGCTAAAATTAACCCTACAAGCTCCCTACAAGCTCCCTAATTAACCTCTTCACTCCTGGGCATAAAACATGTGTGGTGCGCAGCGGCATTTAGCGGCCTTCTAATTACCAAAAAGCAACCACAAAGCCATATAAGTCTGTTATTTCTGAAAAAGGGGATCCCAGAGAAGCATTTACAACCATTTGTGCCATAATTGCAGAAGCTGTTTGTAAATAATTTCAGTGGGAAACCTAAAGTTTGTGACAAAATTTGTGAAAAAGTGAACTTTTTTTTTTTTTTTTTTAATCGCATTTGGCGGTGAAATGGTGGCATGAAATATACCAAAATGGGCCTAGATCAATACTTTGGGATGTCTTCTAAAACAAAATATATACATGTCAAGGGATATTCAGGTATTCCTGACAGATATCAGGGTTCCAAAGTAACTAGCGCTAATTTTGAAAAAAAGTGGTTTGGAAATAGCAAAGTGCTACTTGTATTTATTGCCCCATAAATTGCAAAAAAAGCAAAGAACGTGTAAACATTGGGTATTTCTAAACTCAGGACAAAATTTATAAGCTATTTAGCATGGGTGTTTTTTGGTGATTGTAGATGTGTAACAGATTTTGGGGGTCAAAGTTAGAAAAAGTGTGTTTTTTTCCTTTTTTTTCATATTTTATCATTTTTTTTTTAGTAAATTATAAGATATGATGAAAATAATGGTATCTTTAGAAAGTCCATTTAATGACGAGAAAAACGGTATATAATATGTGTGGGTACAGTAAAGGAGTAAGAGGAAAATTACAGCTAAACGCAAACACTGCAGAAATGTAAAAATAGCCATTGTCATTAAGGGTAAGAAAATTGAAAAATGGTCCGGTCATTAAGGGGTTAAGTTAGTGTTTTGAGATGTGGGGGGCCGGTGGTTTAGGGGTTAATAGGTTTATTTAGTGGTGGCGATGTGGGAGGCCAGAGGTTTAGGGGTTAATAGGTTTATTTAGTGGTGGCGATGTGGTAGGCCGGAGGTTTAGGGGTTAATAACTTTATTATAGTGTTGGCGATGTCGGGGGACGGCGGATTAGGGGTTATTAGGTTTATTTAATAGTCACAATGTGGGTGGGTAGCAGATTAGGGGTTAATAAGTTTTAAATAGTGTTTTCGATGCAGGAGGGTGGCAGTTTAGGGGTTAATAGGTAGTTTATGGGTGTTAGTGTACTTTGTAAAATTTTAGTTTTGAGTTTTGTGAAACATTTTTATTGCACAAAACTCATAACTACTGCTCTCAGATGGTGGTATGAATCGTGTCGGTATAGGCTGTAACAAAAGCATTTTAGCCGGACCGCACAACCTGTAATACTGGCGCTATGAAAAATCCCCCACAAAAACGTCATTTTTTAAAATGCGTAATGGACATTGCATTACAGGCTAAAATGCTTGTGGTATAGCTATACCGCCGCGACTCGTAATATGCGTTACTGGCAATTACGCTGGAATTGCCATTTTTCTGCATTAAAAGCCGTAATGCAAAACTCGCAATCTAGGTGATTGTGACTACTATTTCAGTTTGACTTGACTATCCCTTTAAGATCTGCCCATATATTGATTTAATGATTAAGATGACTAATTACATTGAGATTTCTATTCTGATCAAATAATAATTGTACAGAAGAACTCCACTAAGAGTACATTGTCACCTTGCAATGCTCAGTTGTACTTTTTAGCTTAAAGGGCCACTAAACCCAAAATATTTCTTTTGTGATTCAGATAGATCATACAAATTTAATCAACATTACATTTTTTTGTACATGCACTGATAAATAACGTGGGATTAAAATAACTTGTTAAAATGTACTCAATCAATTAAATGCAATTTAAAAAAAAAAAAAAAGTGTGAAGAACACATTAAAATAAAATAAGTGTTTGCAGATGGCATAAAAATAATCAATAGTCATAATTATGCATTCAGCAAAAAGCACCCAAAATAGAATTCTATTGCAGAAATTATTAACTTAATTATATAGCAACACTTTAGGATACTTGGTTATGTAATCTTGCACACTGTATATTAATTATATATTATTTCTATCAACTGTCATTCTATTTATAAAAAAAAATCAAGAAATCTCTTTTCACTGTAATAATTTTATTTTCAATTGTAAAAAATGGTTTATATCTGGATGCAGAGCACAATTCCTTTATTAATTGGGTTGTTATTATTCAGTACAAGCTTATAGGGACGTGAAACACAACTTATTTTTTCTTTCATGATTCAGATAGGGCAATTCCATTTTTTAACAATTATCCATTTTTTTTTTGTATATCTTCAGTGTTAGAAACTCTGATATAAACAGTAGGCTCTGTGGCTCTAATGTAGATATACAGGCGCACTCCTTATATATATAAGAAGTACACCTGCATATCTACATATGGGCCCATATGTGGCACCCTTTTACATTGACAGTTCTGGCTGCAGCATCAGGCCAATAAAAAATGGACTCAAAGGAGAAGCAGGCAGCAGCATTAATAATAGGTAATGGATTTCAAAACTTTAAAAATACTTTGATAAAAGAAAATCGCCTTCAACGAGGTTGAGTCTAATTAGACATGTGCATTAATTTAGTTACAAATGCTTATTCATGACAAAAACTTTTATAAGGCTTTGTGAACGAATGCATTAACTAATTAAAAAAAACAAATATATTCTAACAAAACTTCTCAGTATACATGAGTTTCCTTTAAATTAGCTTTAAAAGGTAAAATACATAACGATATCACACTATTCCCAACCCTTCTTCACTGAGCCCAGGGCCACACTAATATGAGGCTAAATTCCAGAGCCTACATTAAAGGAGAAGGTTCTTTTGCGCAGGTTATGGGATCCTACGCTTAGCGTCCTATTAGCCCGGCAAAACAAAACACTGCAGTGTTCGCTCCAGGCGTCTGACAGCCATGTACAGTATATATGGATCTTTATGTTAAAGACCTTTGTCTGACTTTTTTTTCTATCACATGAGACCTCATATCTTTGAGCCCTTATAACTTTGGAACTCGATATTTTTTTTAAATAATTTTTTTACGACAGTGTTTCTGTGAACGTAACTGTACTTTTAAAATGTATTTTTTATGTATTTTGTGCAACTTTTTTGTGAAGTTTAACAGTTAACCAGAGCTCCGAAGTTGCGCTATCCCAACGCACGTTAAATTCAAATAAGTCAAGTGAACAAGTTTAATTTCAACTTGTAAACACCTTATCGCTGATCTGCAACTGTTAGCGCACCACTCGGAATCTAGCCCTTTGTCACAGTTTCATGTATCATTTTTATCCAATAGTGTTTAATCACTGTAAACAAATCTGTTTGAAAAAAATAGTACACCTACCCACCATACCTACCCACCAGCCAAAGTTTCCCCTGTTAATGTGCTACGGAAGAGTTTGATATGAATAATGGTCATGCAAAAAAGTATTCAACTGGATAAAATGAATTCCCTGGGGGTTAAATGAAAATGAATTTAACTTTTTCTCAACAGTTTTATATTGAAAAAAAAATGTTAGTGATTAAGAAGGTTTTTCTTAAATATAACCAAAGGGATTTGGAATACTAATTCAATGGGCATTCTAGGTTTAAATATAGTGCCCATTTTCAAAAGTTCAAAGTTTCATTGCCAGTCATGGTGGCGGGCCTTGGATTTTTGAAAGGTTGTATTATATTTATATGAAATTGGCTAAATAAAGAAATTCGTAACTGATTTTGGTTATTGTTTTAGTATAAAATTATTTGCTTATGGATATCTAAGAATAGTAAATTAAAACATGAGACAAGAGTATACAAGTTATGATCCAAATCTTTTATCCTGAGCCTGAGGGGATGACGAGAAAATGTGCTCATATTCTAATAAAGACATATTAGTTTGTGACACAGAAGCCTATTTCCTAATGAGTCACAAATATCTATATGGAATAACACTGTAAAAGATGAAACGCTCCTTACTTATGTTAAAAAATGTGTTATAAAAAAAATATATTGCTACTCATTTATTTACAGGATTTAACTTGTTGCAGATAAGTAGAAAAGAAAATATGATTAGTGTATATCATTGTGCTAAATTTCATCTTGCTAGAAGGATATTATGTCATTCTTATAAAAGGATGCCGAACCCTTTATTTGCTTACTTACTGAGCAATTAGTGCGGGGAAGGACAGTTACCTGCCCGCTATGCAGATATTCTTATTTCAACTTTAATACAACAGACAAGCCTTTACTAGTACAGTTATTTCATAGCACCACGGGCATATTCAGCTAATTAACTAAACTTAAAGGAACATGTTTTATTTTTGCACTATTGCTTGCATATAAGTATTTGTTTAACCATTTAAGTGCTAAGCACTTTCCCACCTGGGTACTAAGCTGATTTGAGTTTTTTTTTATTTTTATTTTTTTTAAATATATATTTTTTTCACGTTAAAAAAAACCCATTTCAGATCCCCAAGACTTATACACTTAGATAATTACCTTTCTAACGGTGGGTCTTGGGGGTCTGTAGCTGCTTAGATGCCTGAGATACAGACTTCTAAGCAGCATGCCCCCTTTCCCTATTCTTGTCATTGTGATTTTTAAATAAAGTTGCGCGGTGACGTCATCACGTCATTGCTTGTAACATCACCACGCAAAACGTGAAGCCCCGGTGATGCCTGTCACTATATAGGACCGATCGCCTGGGTAGGATCGGGTTGGAGCCCCCAGATCTCCCTCAAGGTGGAAAAGTGCTAGTGACGGCTCTGAGCCGTCGTTGGCACCCTACTGAGACAATTTGCGACGGCTCAGAGCCGTTGTTAGCTCTCAAGGGGTTAACCCGTGTAAAGGGGTTAAAATAACACTAAAGTCAAAATGAAACATTCATGATTTTGCACACAATTGTAAAACACATTTCCAATTCCCTTCCAATATAAAAATGTACCCAGTCTTTTTATATTTACACTTTCTGAGACACCAGCTCCTACTGAGCATGTGCAAGAATTCATAGTGTATACATATATTCCTTTTCTGATTGGCTGATGGCTGTCATATACAGTATCTCACAAAAGGGAGTACACCCCTCACATTTTTGTAAATATTTTATTATATCTTTTCATGTTACAACACTGAAGAAATACACTTTGCTACAATGTAAAGTAGTGAGTGTACAGCCTGTATAACAGTGTACATTTGCTGTCCCCTCAAAATAACTCAACACACAGCCATTCATGTCTAAAAAGTTGGCAACAAAATTGAGCACACCCCTAAGTGGAAATGTCCAATTGGGCCCAAATTAGCCATTTTCCCTACCCGGTGTCATGTGGGTCATTAGTTTTACAAGGTCTCAGTTGTGAATGGGGAACAGGTGTGTTAAATTTGGTGTTATCGCTCTCACACACTCTCATACTGGTCACTGGAATTTCAACATGGCACCTCATGGCAAAGAACTCTCTGAAGATATGAAAAAAAGAATTGTAAAAATGTTTTTGTTGCTCTACATAAAGATGGCCTAGGCTATAAGAAGATTGCCAAGACCCTGAAACTGAGCTTCAGCACGGTGGGCAAGACCATACAGCAGTTTCACAGAACAGGTTCCACTCAGAACAGGCCTCGCCATGGTCGACCAAAGAAGTTGAGTGCACATGCTCAGCGTCATATCCAGAGGTTGTCTTTGGGAAATAGACTGTTACGGTTACCCTTAGTCTCGCTGAGAGATGGACCGCTTAGTAGCCTGGATTCCTATTGCTGAAGAGGGGAGAAACTGCTTTCCATAGTATTCTATATGAGTCTCGCAAATGTAGAATAATCCCCCTTAGCTGTAGTACAGCTAGGATACCCTTCTGCCCACAAAAACGAGTCAACGCTGCGATTGAGGGACAACCAAGAACTGAGGACTGGGATGCCCAGCCTGCTTTTTATTTAGGTTACATGCACACAGGGCACTCCCAGGGGGGGAAGCATAAAATCCCCCATCACACATTTAGACAAAGCCCTTGGACAGGCCACCGCAGATAACAAGTACACACAAGAAAACAATTGAGTCCTTCTTATCACCTAGCAGTGAATGCTTATCACAAACTTAATTACAGTACACAATATGCTAGGAAACCTGCCTCAGAAAATAGTTTTCTCAAAACTGAACAGAGTTAACCCTTTATGAAATGATACTTGTTACAGTTTTCTTGGAGCCCTTCTTAGGCGCTGGCTTGGCTGGTTCAGGCATTGCTGCTGGGAAATAAGTTTCTTCACAACAAAATAACTAATGCTTCTGTAACAGTGCTCCCTTTCTGTGGAACACTCTGGCAGACACGGTCTGACCCCTTTTCGGGGCAGACTAAGGCTGTCCAGACCGCTGGTTATGCGGGGCTGAGGTCGGTTTGTCTGGACAACCCGTCGGCGTTGCCATTCTGTTTCCCAGGTCTGTAAGTAATGGTGAAATTGAAGGGTTGCAACGATAAACTCCAACGTAATAGCCTGCCATTATCTCCAGAGACCCGGTTCAGCCACACCAACGGGTTATGGTCGGTGACCAGAGTGAACTCCTGCCCATATAAATAGGGAGTCAATTTCTTTAATGCCCACACCAAAGCCAAACACTCCTTTTCGACCGCTGCATAGCTGACTTCGCGGGGCAGGAGCTTCCGGCTGATGTAGGCAACTGGATGCTCCCCTCCATCTTCGCCTACTTGGCTGAGGACGGCTCCCAGCCCGAACATGGAAGCATCTGTGTGGACGATAAAACGTTTGTTAAGGGCTGGAGCCGCCAAGACAGGAGCGTTAATTAGAGCATTTTTGAGAGCCTGGAAAGCCGTTTCACAGTGGGGAGACCACAGGACCTGTCGAGGTAAGTTCTTCTTGGTCAAGTCAGTCAGGGGTTTGGCAAGTGTGCTGTAGTCTGGTACGAACCGTCTATAGTACCCTGCCGTGCCCAGGAAGGCTAGGACCTGAGTCTTAGTGATGGGGGTGGGCCAATTGGCGACAGCTTCTATCTTGGCCGGCTCTGGTCGCTGCTTTCCACACCCCACCCGGTGACCCAGGTACTGTACCTCGGCCATCCCAAAGTGGCATTTTTCTGGCTTCAGAGTCAGGCCAGCAGCCCGGATCTGATCCAGAACCATTCCTATGTGAGCTAAGTGGTCCTCCCATGACTCACTGTGGATCGCTATGTCGTCCAGGTAGGCGCAAGCAAAACTCTGGAAGCCATCCAGGAGCCTATCCACCAAGCGCTGGAATGTAGCTGGGGCATTCTTCATCCCAAACGGCATTACCCTAAACTGATATAAGCCGAATGGGGTGACGAATGCCGACTTGGGGATAGCCTCCGGGGCCAGGGGAATCTGCCAGTAACCTTTGCAGAGGTCAATAGTGGTCAGGTAATTTCCCCTGGCTATACGATCGAGTAGCTCGTCTACCCTGGGCATAGGGTAAGCGTCCGTCACGGTCTTTTCATTGAGCCTCCGATAGTCTACGCAGAACCGGGTGGTCCCATCTTTCTTGGGCACCAAGACAACTGGGGAGGCCCAGGGACTATCGGAGGGCTCAATTACCCCGAGTTGGAGCATCTCATCGATCTCCTTCTTCATTCCTATCCTAACTGCTTCGGGGATTCGGTACGGAGCCTGGCGCAAGGGAGCTTGTCCCGGAGTATCTACCTGGTGGGTGGTTAAAGTAGTGTACCCTGGCTTCGGGGAGAAGGTGAGGTGTTTGGACTGTAGGAGTTGGTTGAGCTGCTCCCTTTCAGTGGGGCTAAGTCGGTCTCCTATCTGAACCTGAGCCACTATACCTGTGGGGAGACTCTTTTCTAATAGGTCTGGAATGGGTAGACTGTCGGGGCCTTCCTGAGGGGAACAACATATGGCCGTCACGTTCTCTGGTCGCTCAAAATATTCCTTGAGCATGTTTACATGGAATGTCTTTCTAAGATTGTTGTCGTGGCAGCTAGCTATCACATAAGTGGTGTCTCCCCTTTTCTCTACGATCTGGTAGGGGCCCTGCCAGGACGCCTGCAATTTGTCTGTCTTCACCGGCTTAAGTACTAACACCTTTTGTCCTATGGTAAAGATTCTCTTTCGGGCCCCCCGATCGTACCATACTTTCTGTCTTCTCTGGGCCGACTGGAGATTAGCCCGCACGGATTTGGCTAATTGCTCCATTCGGTCCCTGAGTTCCAGCACGTATGGCACAATGGGGACACCGTCAGTCTCCATCTCTCCCTCCCAGTGCTCCCGGATCAGGTTTAGGGGTCCCCGTACCTTTCTTCCGTAGAGCAACTCGAAGGGAGAGAACCCTGTCGTTTCCTGGGGCACCTCCCGATAAGCAAAAAGGAGGTGCGGCAGGAAGCGTTCCCAGTCTCGGTATTCCTGAGTGAACGTCTTGAGCATTTGCTTGAGGGTCCCATTGAACCTCTCACACAGCCCGTTCGTCTGGGGGTGGTATGGGGAGCTCAGGAGGGACTTAATTTTGCAAACCTGCCAGAGTTGTTGGGTCAATTCAGCCGTAAATTGGGTGCCTCGGTCGGATAGGATTTCTTTTGGAAATCCTACCCGGGAGAACACCTGTACTAGTGCATTCGCTACCGTATCCGCTTGTATGTTGGATAGGGCGACAGCCTCTGGGTACCTGGTAGCGTAGTCCACTACGGTAAGAATGTAGCGCTTACCGGAGGGACTAGGGGTAGCCAGTGGTCCCACTAGGTCAATAGCAACCCGGCTGAAGGGTTCCTCTACAATGGGCATATTTACTAGATGGGCTTTAGGGTGATCGCCTCGCCTTCCTACTCGTTGACACACATCGCAGGTGTTACAGTAAGTTCTAACGTCGGCGTGTACCCCTGGCCAAAAGAACGTGTGAGTAATGCGGTGTAGGGTACGGGTTACAGCTAGGTGGCCTGCTAAGGGGATGTCATGGCCTATCTTGAGGATTTCTTGACGGTATTTGTGGGGCACTACCAGCTGTCGCCTACGCTGTCCCCTTTTCTCTGTCCAGCGGTATAGTTTCCCTTTTTCCCATAAGAATGTTTCATTATCTGCCCCGCCCCCTCCGGTCTCTGCTCGTTCCCGGTACTTTTGTAAGGTCGGGTCAGTCTTAGACTCTGTCTCGAAAGCATCTGGGGTGTCCCAGGGTATGGGGCCTAACATGTCAGGCAATGTCGGGGTAGGTCTTACCTGTGTCTCCCGCACTGGTGAGAGTTCTCGCTCCGTCCGGGCTTGGGCCCGTGTAGTCACTGGGTCCGCCTCGTTGTTGCATACTGGAGCATAGGCAGAAGTCATGGGGCCCAAATCATTGCCCAGTAGTACTTCGGCAGGTAAATTATCCATTATGCCCACGTTCACAGCCCCCTTTCCCGCTCCCCAATCAAGATGCACTTTAGCTGTTGGAATTTTGTACACATCCCCCCCCGCCACTCTAACGGCCACAGTCTGTCCAGATCGCTTGTGCTCCGGCACCAAATGACTCTGTACCAGCGTGATAGTAGCCCCTGTGTCTCTCAATCCCTCGGTAGATCGCCCCTCGAGCCATACCTTCTGCCGATGGTGCTGGCGGTTATCTGAGGCAGCATATACAGGGTCCGCCTCGTGAAGCGGCCCCAAATATTCCTCCATAGGGGCCTCTTGGTTAACACAGAGGGTCCGGGCCGGACGATATGCCCCAGAGGGGTAATTGTAATTCCTGGGTGTCTGGTGCGTATTAAGGGGGCAGCTAGCCATGAAATGCCCTGGTTGCTTGCATCGGTGGCAAGTCGGTCTGGGACGCTCAGAGCTGTTATTGGGTGGTCCTGAGTGTCGGGCGGGCCCTGCGGGCACCGGGGCTCGAAATTCAGCACGAGGGGGTGCACGGTAAACCTCTCTGGGTTCGTGAAGACGGGAGTCATAATGTTCATCGGCCAATTTGGCTGCTTCTTCTAAGGTAGAAGGTCGCCTGTCTCGCAGCCATTCCTTCCCTTGCTGTTCCATGCCATTATAAAAATGTTCTAAGAGAAACAATTGTAAAATTTCCTCACCAGTCACCGCTTTACTTCCGCTCATCCAGTGATTTGCCGCTCTCCGCATTCGGTGCGCCCATTCCATATGGGTATCGTTAGGCTTCTTTTTCGTGCCCCGAAACTGTCGGCGATACGCGTCCGGAGTTACTGCGTACCGTCGCAACAGTGTCTCCTTAACTAGCTCATACTGTGTCACTTCCTCAGCACCCAGAGTACGAAAGGCTTCCAGGGCTCGCCCGGATAGTTTCCCAGACAATATCGTGGGCCACTCCCTGTTGGGAATCTGGTGCAGGGCACATTGCCTTTCGAAGTCCACCAAATATTCATCAATCCCTGTCTCGCTCTCTAGGAAGGGTCGAAATGCCGCATAGGGTATCTTGGGCCTCCCAGCATTTTCGACAGGGATGATTACCTGCGGGGCTTCAGCATTGCGGTGTGCGTTCGCTAGGTTGAGTTCGTGGGCTCGAGTCTCTCGTATATCCTTGTCCGCTTCCGCCATCAACTGCTGTACCAATTCCATGGAGGGGTTCGGCCCGTACAGTGAGAGCCTCTCCCGAACAATCCTGGTTTTTTCGTCACTAATCGTGGTCGGTGTTTCCGCCATTGTGAAGCTCTGATCCCGTTCGGTCAATTCTGCGATCAGCTCTCTCCTCGGCCGGTTGCTGGCGTACCCCCCTCTGCTTTCAAGTAAATCCTTTAGGGTTGTACGCTTCAATTTTTCGTAAGCGCTCTCCATCCGTTCTGTACCTCTCCTAGGAAATCCAGGAAAAATCCCACCGCTGCCGCCAAATGTTACGGTTACCCTTAGTCTCGCTGAGAGATGGACCGCTTAGTAGCCTGGATTCCTATTGCTGAAGAGGGGAGAAACTGCTTTCCATAGTATTCTATATGAGTCTCGCAAATGTAGAATAATCCCCCTTAGCTGTAGTACAGCTAGGATACCCTTCTGCCCACAAAAACGAGTCAACGCTGCGATTGAGGGACAACCAAGAACTGAGGACTGGGATGCCCAGCCTGCTTTTTATTTAGGTTACATGCACACAGGGCACTCCCAGGGGGGGAAGCATAAAATCCCCCATCACACATTTAGACAAAGCCCTTGGACAGGCCACCGCAGATAACAAGTACACACAAGAAAACAATTGAGTCCTTCTTATCACCTAGCAGTGAATGCTTATCACAAACTTAATTACAGTACACAATATGCTAGGAAACCTGCCTCAGAAAATAGTTTTCTCAAAACTGAACAGAGTTAACCCTTTATGAAATGATACTTGTTACAGTTTTCTTGGAGCCCTTCTTAGGCGCTGGCTTGGCTGGTTCAGGCATTGCTGCTGGGAAATAAGTTTCTTCACAACAAAATAACTAATGCTTCTGTAACATAGACGTTTGAGTGCTGCCAGCATTGCTGCAGAAGTTGAAGGGGTGGGGGGTTAGCCTGTCAGTGCTCAGACCATACGTCGCACACTGCATCAAATTGGTCTGCATGGCTGTTGTCTCAGAAGGAAGCCTCTTCTAAAGATGATGCACAAAAAAAGCCTGCAAACAGTTTGCTGAAGACAAGGAGACTAAGGACATGGATTACTGGAATCATGTCCTGTGGTCCGATGAGACAGAGATAAACTTATTTAGTTCAGATAGTGGTTGTGTGGCGGCCACCAGGTGAGGAGTACAAAGAAAAGTGTGTGTTGCCTACAGTCAAGCAGGGTGGTGGGAGTGTCATGGTCTGGGCCTGCATGAGTGCTGCCGGCACTGGGGAGCTACAGATCATTGAGGGAATCATGAATGCCAACATGTACTGTGACATACTAAAGCAGAGCATAATCCCCTCCCTTCGGAGACTGGGCCGCAGGGCAATATTCCAACATGATAATGACCCCAAACACACCTCCAAGACGACCACTGCCTTGCTAAAGAAGCTGAGGGTAAAGGTGATGGACTGGCCAAGCATGTCTCCAGACCTAAACCCTATTGAGCATCTGTGGGGAATCCTCAAACGGAAGGTGGGGGGAGCGCAAGGTCTCTAACATCCACCAGCTCCGTGATGTCGTCATGGAGGAGTGGAAGAGAACTCCAGTGGCAACCTGTGAAGTACTGGTGAACTCCATGCCCAAGAGTGTTAAGGCAGTGCTGGAAAATAATGGTGGCCATACAAAATATTGACACTTTGGGCCCAATTTGGACATTTCCACTTAGGTGTGTACTCACTTTTGTTGCCAATGGTTTAGACATTAATGGCTCTGTGTTGAGTTATTTTGAGGGGACAGCAAATGTACCCTGTTATACAGGCTGGACACTCACTACTATACATTGTAGCAAAGTGTCATTTCTTCAGTGTTGTCACATGAAAATATATAACAAAATATTTACAAAAATGTGAGGGGTGTTCTCGCTTTTGTGAGATACTGTATATATATATATATATATATATATATATATATATATATATATATATATATATATATATAATACAAGGAAGAACTTGTATAATTTTAAATATTTGCATTTTGTATTTAAATATACAGTATTTGTGTGACAGAATTATAACCATGAACACATATTTTTACTTTTGTGAGTTAAAGGGACAGTCAACACCAGATTTTTTGTTGTTTAAAAAGAAAGATAATCCCTTTATTACCCATTCCCCAGTTTTGCATAACCAATACTGTTATAGAAATACACTTTTTACCTCTCTGATTACCTTGTATCAATGCTTCTGCAAACTACCCCCTTATTTCAGTTCTTTTGACAGACTTGCATTTTAGCCAATCAGTGCTCCCTCCAGGGTAACTTCACATGCATGAGCTCAATGTAATCTATATGAAACGCATTAACTAATGCCCTCTAGTGGTTAACATGCATTCATATTAGAGGCAGTCTTCAAGTTCTAAGAAATTAGCATATGAACTTCCTAGGTTTAGCTTTCAACTAAGAATACCAAGATAACAAAGCAAAATTGGTGATAAAAATAAATTGTAAAGTTGTTTAAAATTACATTCCCTATTTAAATCATGAAAGTTTTTTTTGCACTTGACTGTCCCTTTAAGTGCAACTTCATTTTTTTAGCTATTCAATTTTGTATACTTTGTTACTGTCAATGATTATTATACAGATTTTTTTAACCTTTTTTGGGGTTTCACACTCAGACCTATCCATAAGTACCTCTAAAGAGTGAACAGTGCAGTGCTGGGTGAGATTATTTATAATGACTTGCTAGTTAACCAACGCCCTTTACACTGACTCTTTAAAGATAGTTAAGAGTTGTCAGCTAACATACAAGTATCTTTCAGATTTAGACAAACTATTACAAACAGAAAGTGAAGCTATAATACAAACAAATACCATAAAACATAAACTCACAGAAGACAAAAAAGTCTGATGCATGTTTCGCCTTATCAAAGGAAAAGGTGTGTCCACTTTTAATATAATTTGTATCCAATAGTGTTCATTCCTTGAAGCACAACCAAATAAATAGGTGCACTACCTATCATATACATCAGCCAAAAATGCCCCTTCCAATATTCTAGGGAAGAGTGAGATAGTTTTTATGAATAAATGTAGAGGAGGTTGATGCTAACAAAATAGTATTCAACAGCATAAACTGAAATATTTTAACTTTGCTAGGGAGGACAATTCAGCTAGTATGATCTATTTATGTAATAATGATGACTGTAATAACCACACAAATGACATGGTGAGTGATGGTGAAGTGATGAGAAATTTGATTGATAGATAGTTAGATAGATAGATAGATAGATAGATAGATAGATAGCATGGAAGATGATTTGGCAGTCTCAAGAAATAGTGATGGTGGATAGACTTTTTCCTAGGGGTGCAAACTTGTAAGAAATAGGAAAATGTTATTATGAGTAGGGAGTTATTATTATTATCATGTATTTCTAAAGCGCCAGCAGATTACGCAGCGCTATACAAAGAATAAAAAAACATGACAGGGATACAGTAATACACAAACAAGTACAGTATTGGGGTAAATAACAGTTGTAGGTGCAATAATTCATTTATACAAAAAGAGAGGAATGCCCGGCCCTTGAGCACAATCAGTAGTAGTTAACTTTAAATACAAAATGGCCTACAGGTAGAGAGGCTCTCAAGCTTACAATCTAAAGGAGAGGAAATGGACACAGAAGGTAAGGGAAAAAAGAAATATGTCTGATATAAGGCAGAGTGAAATGAGAGTAAGTGATGACATGGGGGGGAGTGTGTGGTTACTGAGCAAGTGAAGTTTGCAAAAGTGTAAAAGAATGTGGTAAAATGTCAGTACAAAGGCTGTGAGTCTGAAGTGGTTTCTCTATCCTGGATTATTAGTGACAGCTGCACATAATTAGTGTTAGAAGGTGTGTGTATATATTAAAGTAAACAATAGGGTGGGTGGTGGTGGGAAGGAATGGAGGGCTAGTGCTTGCAAATCTGGAGTCTGATGTTAGGTGTGAGGCTTTTAAAATGTCTTTGCAAATCTGGAGTCTGATGTTAGGTGTGAGGCTTATAAAATGAGACATCCCTTTTAATCACCAATGAAATTTTTTTAATGATAACGTATAAAGACAATTTTGCTATTTAAGTTTCTCATGTTCTTAGGTGCTAATACCTTTGGAATCGTCACTATAAAATAAGGGACTGGACTTTAAGGGATCAGAGACCCAACCTTTTTCTTTTGTGATTCAGACGGAACATAACATTTTAAACACGTTTCCAATTTACTTCTAGTATCAAATTTGCTTTGTTCCCATGATATTCTGTGCTGAAGAGATACCTAGGTAGGCATCTGGAGCAATACATGGCAGGAAACAATGCTTCCATCTAGTGCTCTTGCAAATGAATAACATGCTTGTAAAACTGCTGCCATATAGCATTCAAGAAATGGGCAAGCTCCTAAGCATATGCCCATGTTTTTCAACAAAAACACCATGAGAACAAAGAAAGTTTGATAATAGAAGTAAATTAGAAAGTTGTTTAAAATTGAAAGCTCTATCTGAATCATGAAAGAAAAACACTAATATCTATGTATGTTGATATATTCTTAGAATTGTATTAGAGTTACACTGAAATATCAAAGTTAAATATACTTGGAGAATATAAAAAATGATTACTAATTATATACAAAGTGTATTTGCATTAATAATCCATTATGAAGGAATAATGTAGATAAGTAATTATTTAAGCAATTATTTAATGCCCACTGTTTATTAAATTCACATAAATGAGTTATTGAAGATTGTTCTTATTGAGAATTGTTTTCATTTCGATGGCAAATTTGGGGCTATATCCCATTCTTACCTCTATTGATAGCAACTACCCTGTAACTATTAATTGTCACTTGCTCACAACTAAGTCATTGGTAGCAGCATTGCATCAGCTTGCAAGTAAAGCAAGCTGAAATGGGAGGAGTTAAACAATAATAGCTATAGTATCTCATGTCTACAGTGTTAATTTCGTCGACTAAGACTAGACTAAAATGAGTATAAAACTAAAGAAATTCTGATGACTAAAATACGACTAAAACTAAAATGTCATTTTAGTCAAAAGACTATGAATAAAACTAAATCAAAAAACATTTTATGCAAGGTGTTATAATCAATCCATATCTAATCACTGCTCTTTTTTTTTTTAAATAATAAAAGTATATTGTAGATTTTTATTTATTTATACAGTTTATCATTTTATGTTACCATCTCAAACTGTTTAATGTCCCTTTAATGCTTGAATGGACATTGTGTTGCATATTAGATTTATGCATTACTGCAATCAACATAGTAGTTGTGTGTCAAGAAGGCATAATTTACTGTATATGTTGTGACCAACTTTCTTTAAATTATGTTTTTTAGGGGATTCCTGGTCCACGTGGTCCACAAGGTCCCACTGGACCTCCCGGACTTCCTGTAAGTTTCTTATTAATAATGGTTTTGATGTTATACTCTAGACGCATTGGCTTATTATTGCATATATTATATTGTTTTTTTGTTTATTTTGTTATTTAAATTTTTATTAGGTTTACATCATACAGGTTAATGAAATTAGCAGTAAATATAACACAGACATAATAAACACATATTAATAACATAACAACTTGTTGTTCCTTGATTTCAGATTTAACAATCAAAATGTTATAAAACCGCTGTTGCACTACCTTTGGCTATCTATCTGTCACATCTAGAGAAGACCAAACAAGGCCCTCTGTTGTAGGTTCTTTCCGACTCCTTCGCTATATGGTATACTTCACCCCAACTCACTACCTTATAAATTTCTAGAATGTTTTTATTCATTTAGATTATACCTTTATCGCCCCCAAGTAATCTTCCCTCAAAAATTTTATGGAATGTTATTTTTCGATATGGTTGGTTTGCTGATAGTGGTATTTTTCTAGAGATAATAGCCTTGATACCTATTCCCTCCACTCTTGTACCTTAGGAACTCTTGTGCTTTTCCATAACCTTGGTACTAGCTTTTTAGCACAGCTTAACATAATGTATAGTAGCATTGATCTCAGTTTACACTTTATTTTAGGTACTTTATTAAATAAAAATACAAATGGGTTATTTTCCAATTGGGCTGTTAGTATCTTCCCTATTTCTATCCGTATGTCATTCCAGTAATTTTTTAATAAAGGACAACTCCACTATATATGTGAAAAATTCCCTTCCTGACCGCAACCTCTCCAACAGAGTTTGCTGGTATTTGGGTAAATATTAGATAATCGTTTGGGGGTCAGGTACAATCTGGTGAGTAACTTCATATTAGTCTCTGTGATGTTCATAGAAGATGGAGCTCTTCCCATCTGATGAAAAATAATCTGCCACTCGTTTGGTGTTAAAGACCCTTGTAATTCCCCCTCCCACACCCTAGTATAGGCTGGTAACTGTTGTGAGTGCATCGCTAATAACAGTTTGTATGACTGTGATAACCCTTTTTTCGATGTACCCGTAGAGTAGCGTATGGATTCAAAAGTGGTGAGTGGTCTAACGAGATCTGACTTATTCTTGTTATGGTTAATGTAGTGTGAGAGTTGTAGATATTCATATCAGTTCTGACAGTTGAGTATATGTTTGTCTGTTATTTCCATCCTTGTCAATAGCTTACCATTATCTAAAACCGAATGTATCAGCACACTACAATGTATGTCCATGCTTTCTGCAACAACCATATTATATCCCACTGGGGAGTCAGTGTTTGTTATTAGGGGAGTTAAGAGAGATGGGATATCTTTTTTGTTTTTTAATATTAGATCCCATACCTCTAGTGTTTCTGTTACTAACTTGGGGGCAGATTGCAGAGTTTCCTCTGTGACCTATGAAGCCAGCATTGGCCACCCAAGCTTGTTGTATCTGTTAGTTTGTGCTCCAGCTTCACCCATTCTTTGTCATTGGTGTGTTTGCACCAATATATGATTCTAGTCAATAGAGATGCTTGTTTATAGTATAGTAAGTTAGGTACACTTAAACCACCATTGTGTCTATCTCTATACATGATTTTCTTTGAGACCCTAGACATTTTGTTCTGCCATATAAATGAGTTTACATTGTCTTGGAGTTTATTTAGGTAGGTTTTTGAGAGCGGGATGGGTACTGTCTGAAATATATATAATATTCGTGGCAAGAATGACATTTTAAAGGCATGAATTCTGCCAAGCCAAGAGAGATATTTGTTTCTCCACCCATTTATTTCTACTTGTAACTCTTTTAATAGTTTCATGTAGTTTAATGTAAAGAGTTCATCCTGGGTTTTTGCTACATGTATTCCTAGATATGTCAGAGAGGTTTTTTTGAATAAAAAATTGAAATTGGTTGCTTATTTGTTGTAACAGTGCTTCAGACATTGCCACACCTAGAACCTTCAATTTGGTTGTGTTGATTTTAAATTAGGAGTTGGAGCTGTATAAATCAAATTCCATCTGCAATGCTTTTAGGGATGTTAGGGGATTAGTTAGTGTCAGTAGGATATCATCCGCATAGAGCGATAATTTATAATGAGTGTCCCAAATCTTGATACGCTCAATAGCAGTGTTATGACGTATTTTGGAGGCTAATACCTCCATAGCTAACACAAACAATAAGGGAGATAGAGGGCAGTCCTGTCTGATCCCATTTCTTATAATGATATAATTTGAGAGGGAATCGTTAAGTCTAACCTTAGCTGAGGGACAGGCATATAATGCAAAAATCTTATCTATCATATGGGGCCCAAATCCAAATTTAATAAGAGTATGACGCAAAAAAGACCAATTAAGCCTATCAAAGGCCTTTTCAGCATCGATTCCTAAGAATATTGTAGGATTTTTTTTTCTTTGAGCATATTCCATGAGGTCTATGGTCTTCACCGTATTATCACGTGCCTCTCTACGTGGCACAAATCCGGCTTGGTTAAGATGGATTAGTTCAGGCAAATATCTATTAAGTCTTGTTGTTAGCACTTTCGCGTAAATTTTCACATCTACATTTAACAAGGATATGGGTAGAAAGTTTGAGGGGGTATTTGCCGGTTTCCCAGGTTTTGGGAGCACCGTAATGTGTGCCTCTAGCATGCTAGGTGGGAATGTTATGTCATCTGTTATTTGATTAAAGGTGCTCTGGAGATGTGGTAGTAAAATAGAAGAGAATTTTTAATAGTACTGTACAGAATAGCCATCTGGTCCGGGACTCTTTCCCAAGTTTAGATTGGTAATGGCCGCTGCTATCTCTCCAGATGTTATTGGTTTTTCTAGTTCTTTGACTTGTCCTGCCGATAATTGGGGTAATAGACATTCTACCAAATAAGACGCTATATCTGGTAGTGTAGCATCATGGGTTGCCTTGTTCTCTATGTTATATAGCTTTGAGTAATATGTTTCAAATTGGGATAAAATATCTGGTGTAGTTCTTACTTACTTTATTTTTATTAGGTGTGGTAAGTTTGTGTATATATGTTTTAAGCTTTTTAAGTTTTAGTGCTCGCGCTAACAGTTTGCCACTTCTATTACTTTCATAGTAGTAGTGCTGCTTGAGTTTTATCGCCATTAAGTTATATTCCTTAGCCAGGAGATTCCTGAGGGCTTCCCTAGTTTTTTATAACTCTAAGTATATTTTATCATTCTGTGGGTCCTGTTTGTGTGTATATTCTATTTGGGATAGGGTATTTGAAAAATCTTTGTTTTTTTTTTTAAACTTTATTTATAACAAAGACAAAGAAAAATTGCTACAATCTCGGTTACCAAGTATAAAAATTAGTGTCACAGTAAATGCAGACAATACATAAATACATAATTAAGTAAAAAGCCATAAAAATCAGAATAAAGGAAAAGAAAAAAGTGCTCGTGCATCAATACAGATCATTCAAAGATATTTAGAGCGAATATGTTTGTGTCGGCTAGAAGGTGCATAGGGTAACCAGATAAGCCTTTGTAAAATAACTAGTCTGTCTTTGTCTCATTTTCCCCTTTGTCTACAATCAACCCCCCCCCCCCCCCCCCGCTAAGACAGGACCGATCACACCAACCAATACCTTAACCTTAAAAAAATAAAAAACACAGCATTAATAATAATGGTGCTAATAATAATAGTGATAATCCTCCCTGCTCCGCCGCTCCCCCATACCCCCCCCTCCGGCCCCAACTCTCCTCACCAACTCACTCAGCATCCGTTACCCATTCTCCCGGAAAATGGCCAGCTAGAATCTTCATCTGAACAAACTCAGAATTTCTAAATGGTTTAATTAATTTTTTTTGTTGTAATAAGGGCAGGGATCTTACAAATGGCTCCCATGTTTTAAAAAATGCATCTAAATATTTGTCTTGTGGGAATGATAGTTTGAACTGTTCTGTTATGAATTGGCTACTCAACACCGTTTTAAATTGAGCCATGGTAGGTGCAGAAGATGCTTTCCATGATTTAAAAATAAGGTTACGTGCTATTAGTATAATGGTATTTATCAAACTATAGTTCTTTGTTATACCCTGAAATTTTGCCAGAAAGAAAATTTCGATTGGGGAAAGTTTATGGTCCAATTTTAAAACCGCTGTTATCCAAAATGCAATTTTCCGCCAGTATTGACATATTTTAGGGCAGCTCCATAAACAATGGAATAAGTCCGCTCCTATAGCTGAACATCTGGAGCAGAGGACCTTAGTTTTGTACCATTTAGAGAGGACAGTTGGTGTAAGATATCTCTGTAACCCAACCTTTATCTGCGACTCACGCCAAATTGTCGGAACCCAGCTCTGTTGGACTATTTTAAAACTCCCAACAATAGTCTGCTCATCAATATCTGGGAATATAGAAGACCACCTGGCAACCATTTCATTTACTTGTAAATTGGACGCTTTCTGATTTAACAGTGAATATAAAGGGGAAATAGTGTGTATTCCTGCCGCATAAATAAGGATCCTAGGCTGCAGTTCACCCAAGGACCACTTATTCCCGTGTTTTGTGTTCAGCTCCAGGAGAAAGTGTCTAACTTGGAGGTAAGCATAGAATTCTTGCGCGCTTAAATCAAACCGTGTTGCGATTTCTTGGAATATCACTGGATGTCCTCCTGTATCGCGTATTTGACCCAAGGTTTGAAGACCTTTTGCCTCCCATTCTCTAAATATCTGATTAAAGAGGCCGGGACTAAACTCAGGATTACCCACTATAGGTAAATATTGTGAGACATAAGGACAGTTTCCCAATTCTGTACACATTCTTTGCCAAGCCACAATGACATTCTTAAAGGTGGCTAGGTAGAATATATTGGATGGCAATGACGTGAGAGGGCAATGCAGAAGAGCCTTCAGCTGAAAGGGAGCCGCGACCTGAGATTCCCAGATAAAAGAAGTGATTTGCTCCTTCTCAGTTAACCAATCTAGTGCGAATCTAGCCAGAATAACCAGGTTATATATCTGAGTATTAGGAAGTGCCAAGCCCACTGATACCTTAGAATTCATGAGCCTAAGGAGAGCTATCCGTGGTCTTTTGCCATTCCATAGAAACTTGGAGCTGGCTTTATTGTATATAGTGATGTCTTTTTTATGTAAAAACCACGGAATGTTTTGCAGAACATAGAGAAGTTTTGGAAAAATAACTGATTTAATCAGGGTCACCCGAGCGGTTAATGAAATTGGTAAACTGGCCCAATCCTCAAGTTTTTTCTTACACAAGTCCAATACCCTCCTATGATTTAATCGATACCATTCTTCCGAGTTTGTGGATAATCGTAGGCCCAAATATGTAATCTGTAAAACTTCTTGAAAAGGGTGTTCAACATATAATGGAGAATTTTTATGTATCCACATTAATTCTGATTTAGAAGTATTGATCTTAAATCCAGAGAGTTCCCCAAACTCTTGGGTGATACTCTGTAGAATAGGTAGAGAAACTTTAAGGTTAGATAGAAATAGTAGAGATCATCCACGTATAGAAGAAGAACCAGCTTCTCACCTGCCAATGAAATCCCCTCCAATTCTTGCCGTAGTCGAATAGCCAGAGGTTCTATGCTCAAATTAAACAGAAAGGGTGAAAGAGGGCAACCCTGTCTAGTCCCTCTAAATAAGTCAAATCGTTGTGTAGGTGTGTTATTAATAATCACCGCGGCAGAAGGAGTACTATAAATTAAACGTATGTAGTTGTTAAAGGATCCCGGAAACCCAAATTGATCCAGCACAGAGAACAGATGGTCCCAACTGACCCTATCAAAGGCCTTCTCGGCATCAACCGTTAGAATAGCCTTGTCTATACTATCGTGAGGATCCATAGCCTTATATTTATTCCAAAAAGATTCAATCAAGATCAAGAGTTTCCTTGTGTTTTTTACGGGATTGCGTCCAGGCATAAAACCAGATTGATTCTCATGGACTAAGTCGCCCATGAGGGGTTTCAGTCGAGAGGCTATGATAGCTGCTAGCAGTTTATAGTCAGTTTTTAAGACCGAAATAGGTCTAAAAGAGCTTGGTAACTCGGGGTCTTTGCCCTTTTTTAAGATCAATGAGATATTTGCAGAGGAGAAGAGGGTTGAACATCGTGTGTTCTCTGAAAAATAGTAATTAAATAACTTAGTTAGTATAGGTATCAACTGTGGTTGTAGAATTCTATAGTATTCGATAGGAAGGGCATCTGGACCGGCAGCTTTGTTGGGTTTCGCATTCTTAATTGCCCATGGTATTTCCTCTTCAGTAATGGGTGCATTAATAGCATCTCTATCTTCTATAGATAGGCGTGGTACTTTAATCTTGGCCCAAAATGCCTCTTTCTTGTCTAGATTAAGGGGATCTTGACTGTATAGATTCTGGAAGAATTCAAAAAACACTTTTTCTATATCTGCGTGCCTTGTATATCTCCTGTCTCCTTGTTTAATAGAAGCGATAGTACATCTGGGGGAAGAGTTCGCTAATCTTGCTAAAAACGTTGCTGATCTACCCGTGAAACCCCCATAACGAGCTTTCATTCTGAGTTCTTCCTGGACACTAACCTGTTTCATATGGGTATCACAAAGTGTTTTGGCTGTGGTGTAAGCCTCCCAGCTTTCTCTAGTATGCCTTATAATATAGGCTCTGTAAGTGTTCTTAACACGGTTGGCTAATTGTCTAGCCACTGAGCTACAGTATTTTGACCAATAGAGTGTATAGGATTTAATCTCTCCGCGTAGAACGGCCTTGGAGGCCTCCCAAAATGTCTCAATTTTATCTATATAATTACCATTATTATTAATATATTCCTCCCACTTCAAACGTAAATGATTCTGACATTTGATGTTATTGCACAAATATCTAGGAAAGAAAATATGGTTCATTCCACACCGCTTAAGGCTGCTGCCAAGATTTAATGCTATGACAGCATGGTCAGAGATGACAATGTCTTCGATTCTGGTGGCCCAGTTCCGTCCAAGCATTGTTTCTGATACAAGGAAATAGTCCAGTCGGGAAAAAGAATGTTGGACAAGGGATACACAAGTATAGGTACGAACATCCGGATTCTGTACCCGCCATAAATCCACCAAACCCAAATGAGAACATAGTTTCTGAAAAATCCGTACTTTTCTACCTCTACTGTTTAACGCCTTTTTATTCGATTTATCCAAAAAGGGGTCTGCTAGTAGGTTAAGATCTCCCGCAATAATTAAATGTAACCCTATATATTTATGTAACTTTACAGAAAGGGCTGACCAGAATATATGATCGATTTGATTGGGTCCATAAATATTACAAAGTATGTATTTTGTATGTTTAACTTCCACTTCCAATATTAAAAATCTCCCATCGGGATCAGATACAGTATTAATTATTTGATAATCTAATTTCCGATTTATCAGAATTGTGACCCCCCTCTTCCTTGAGGTAAATGGAGCCGCCACGACTTCCCCCACCCACTTAGATTTAAGTTTGGGAATTTCAATAGCCTTAAGATGTAATTCCTGTAAGAGGACTATATCAGGGTTAAATTTCCCCAAGTGTTTTATTATGGCTTTTCTTTTAATTGGTGAATTAATGCCCCCTACGTTCCAAGATAGTAGGTTAAGGTTGTGTGCCATCGACATTATTCAAAAAAAAAAGGGGGCATTCCATAAGTTAATGAGTCTAGAAAAGAGCTGGGGTCCAGCAACCGGAGGATGATAGTCCAATAAGGGACAAACAAGGGGTAGGAGGAGCGGAAGGGGGAGGGGAGAAACAGAACAAAAAAAAAAAAAACCCACACAACAAGACACCCCCCAACCCCCCCCAACCCAAAAACACCATTCCTATAACTGACATAATTTGTGATGCAAATACCATTACTATCAACAACATATCTCTAAGTGACTAGGTATTTTAATTCTAAGATCCGAGAACATCTATTTAATACCCTTTAGTGCGTTTTCAAGGTACACCTGCTTCCCTGCAAAAAGTTTCAGCCTCCATAACATTATTGAGTATATGTGTAGTACCATCTTTTTGAACAATTAACTTTGCAGGATAAATCAACCTGATATTGTAGCTCTCCTTCTGCAGTCTCCCATAGAAAAAAGACATATCTCTTCTCTTGGTTAGTGTTTCAGAGGAGAAATCTTGAAACATCAATAGCCTATGTGAGCCTAAGGAAAGAGAGCCACATTTCCTATAGTGTTTGAGGTATAATAACTTGTCTTGGAAGTTCACGAATTTAAAGATTACTGGCCTGGGTCGCGAGGCCTCACTGTGCTCACGCCGTTGTCCTATCCTATGTGCCCTTTCAATCGAAAAGGGAACAGCAGGAGCTGGAATCTGTAGAGCCTGGGGTAGTACAGTGGTGGCAAAATTCATTAAATCTTGAAATTCAGGAGATTCAGGCAGACCAATTACTTTAAGGTTGTTACGTCTTGATCGGTCCTCAAGATCCTCAATCTTGGATTGCAAAGACGATATGGTTTTACTGTGGGAATCCATTATTGGATCAACTATGTTGAATCTGTCCTCCAGATCCGAGATCCGATTCTCCATTTCGTCTAGCCTTGAGGAGAACTGCCTAACCTCTAAAGTGAGGTTTGATATCTCACTTCTTATCTCCTGTTTGATCATATCAAATTGAGGTGTCAGTATTTTTGCCACTTCCGCTGCAAATTCAGTCAGATTACTGGGAGAGTGATTGGAAATGCTTTTTTCCATAGGGGAGACTATACTTGAGTCCAAATTCCTGCTGCTCCCTTTTTTGTCCCTTGCTTTGGGGGGCATGTTGGAGGGCGAGCTTCTTTGGTGGATATATTTGTCCATGAACAGGACGTGACTGTTATTTATCTGGGCTATACCAGATATTATCTATATGTCTCAGAGATATGAGAACCAAATCCGAATTCTCAAATAGAAATTTATAATGCTCTAAGAGATTATTCCTAAGGAATAAGCCTTGTGCACCCCCTATCTATATTATGCAAACAATACCAGAGAAAAAAAAGAAAAAAAAAAAAAAAGATTTTTGGGTGCAAACTTTTCTAATATGATATTCACCCCCAAACACAATATACCAATATGTGTTCTACTGGTGATGTAGTGCTTTTACTTCGCTTAGACTCTCAAAATTCCCTAAAATTTAACTTTATGTCTAAAAAAGCTACCCTTTCTGAGAACAAAATCCCCAGCATTCTAGACCACTTCTAATATGTGTTACAGTGTGCAGTTAAATCTCATGACACAGAGCTTTTAAATACATAGAAAACTATAAATAGCTAATTAAATGATTGTAGATAGATAATTCCTTAACCTATAACAGTCCTGCCCGGGGTCACCCCCTACACATTAGATATATATGCATGCAGTAATATATAGCTACAGGGTTGATGTGGGAAGAATAACATTCAGGGACCTTTGATTCAATACTACTGAATTAGAATAGCACTCAGCCAAACGGTTGATGTTTTAAATTTAACAAAACCACTATATGATAGTGCCTATTTTATATCATTTGGCTACAGCGTAGGGAGATCAGCCTCAATAACCTCTACCAATGCCTAATACAGGAGAAGAAAGAAAAAAAATTCTATGGAAATCAAACCCTATGGTTAAACATCAGGTAACAGTGCATATCAGAATACACATATATGTACTCCTCCCCATAATCTTACTCTCAGGGGAGAAAAAGTCCTTCTACTAGAAACCTGTAATGGCAGTGAATTTATATACCTATGGGAAACAAACAGGGTGGACTATGTCTATATGGGGGAAATATAACTCTCTGGCTTTTAAACCCCAAGTTAAGCATAATCAGTCCCAGTAACAGTCCAGCATACCCTCTTCACTGTCATAGCTATAGCTTGCCCAACCTGTTAGAGGTATCAGAGCCTTCAGTGAATCCAGCCAAAAGTGAACCGTTGCAACATAGTAAAACCAGGCATCCAAACGAATGTTGTTCATGTATATTAAGCAACTGGAGAGAGTACCTTCTTTCCCAGGATGGGACAAGCAGATATACCAGGATGCAGCACCTCACCACCGATGACTAGAGCCTCCACGGGTACTATACCCGTACAATCGTCCCAGTTTGTAGACTGTTGGCGCAGGGGGACCTCTGGTAATGAACAGAAGAAACAAGCATCTGCGCGGCGGAACCACTCTCCCGCATCAAAGCGGCAGCCGTCCAATCGGCCACCCAGGCTGCACCTCCTCCACCCGTGAACAGCCCGTGAACAGTCTGCAGGCAAAGAGAAATCCCCGACCAAGCGGCAACCAGGACCGCTATGCGGCAGCCGCCACGACACTTCACGTCAGGGGAGGTACACTCACTTTGGCTGTACGCCGATCCAGGGGGCTCGGGTTTCCTGCGGTCAACTCGTCACTCAGCAGCTCTCAACCAGGGAGAGGGACTCTGCCACCTACGATTCCGGTCAGGAAACAGGGGCACAGCTGTTCCAGGTATAACAAATACCCCGCCAGGTGAGTATTACAGCCGCACTTTATGCCTCTAGCTCCCAATAATAGATAGTTTATTTGAAGAGGCAGCCTTTGTGTGTCTGAGCTTGACTGGATCTTTCGTGACCAAGGTTTGTGTGGCAGATGGAATATGCAGGGAGACTTATAGCCAGCAAAGTAAAGTCCTGCGAAAAGTTAACAGGGTTATCTGAGGCGGTCTTGTTCCAGCACTTGCAGACTCTTGTAGAAATGGTGTGCACCAGCCAACGTGCACTCCTAGGCTGCCAGCGTTAACTTCCTATGCCGGATCGAAATCCTAAAGCCCAGACCTGTACATGGCCAAGGGCAACAAGGGCATTTGTTGGTGATGGATTAGGCCTCACACAGAGGCGCGGAGCTCCCACAGCACCTGCAGCTACCTGCATGCCCCGCCTCCAACAGGAAGTCCTCAGAAAAATCTTTGTAGTGTTGCCTGGCCTTTTTCTTCATATGTGATTTAAATTTAATAAACTCGCCCCTCATAAAGCATTTGTGTGCTTCCCAGACCATAAATGGGTCGCTATCTGCTTGTGTGTTAATTATAAAATACTCATTCAGGGATTTGACCAATTTCTCTGCATAAACAGTGGTATTTAGTATGGAGTCATCTAGCTTCCAGGTAAAGGGGTGTATTGGTGTATTAGGCCAGTGAAGTTGAACTATCACTGCAGAGTGGTGTGTGAAATCTTTGAAGACCGTATGGTTGCTAGACCACTTTGATTGGTTGTGATATAGTCTATTTGACTATAGGTATGGTGTGGTGATGAAAAGAATGTGTAGTCTCTTTTGGAGGGATTTACACACCTCCAAACATCATATAAATTATAGTCTCTCATTAGTTTCCCTAAGTATTTAGTCACATGTTTTGAAGGTCTGTTTGTAGCGTATGAGCTGTCCATACAGGGGTCTAGCACAATGTTTAGATCACCCCCTAAGTAGGTCACTCCTTTTGAAAAGTCTATAATCTTATTAAAGTTTTTTTTTTTAAAAATGGGAATTGCCGCACATTAGGTGCGTATACATTTATCAAAGATACGGGGCTTCCATAAAATAGTCCAAATACCCCTAGGAACCTACCTTCAGTGTCTGATGTGGTTTGTATATACTTGAAGGGAATATCTTTATGTATTAAAATACTAACCCCACATTTTTTAGAATCTGCTGAGCTATGGAAATGTTGGGTGTATATTGTTCCAAAGTATCTAGGCTCGTTCCTTTTCCTAAAATGAGTCTCTTGAAGGAATATTATATCTCCTTTCCTCTTATACAGATCTAATAATGCTATCAATCTCTTCTGTGGGGAGTTTAATCCTTTTGCGTTTTGAGAAATTATGTTAATTATTTTACTCATCTTAGTCTTTTTAGTGTGTGGTCTATAGTAGGACTCAATGTATGTACAGTATACCTTGTAAGTAGTGCTTTAAACCAGACCTATACAGTAGTACAACAGCAACAGTATACAACTAGAGTCAAAATTTCAAAC
Source organism: Bombina bombina (assembly GCF_027579735.1). Classification (NCBI taxonomy): domain Eukaryota; kingdom Metazoa; phylum Chordata; class Amphibia; order Anura; family Bombinatoridae; genus Bombina; species Bombina bombina. The sequence goes on along the minus strand of NC_069506.1, from coordinate 79,851,103 downwards.
AAACAATAAAACAAAAAAAACAAAAATAACAATAGCTTCTTTTTTTCCTCTGGTAAGTATCCTGACATTTCTGTATCATACGGACGACTGTGAAGGTCCCGTGCTGTCTTAAATGGTTTCCGGTCGTGCCACTACATCTGGTGAGAGGCTAATATTAGAGGCTTGTGTCTCTGTATTTACTGGTTTTTATTAGATGATACTGCACGATGTGGTGCCTCTGTTTTTCCTTTTCAGGTTTCTTATGAATCAATTTACGATCAAGAGAGCAGCCTAACTTTTACATCTTTCCCCTTCTTCCTGTGGTCACAAGCGCATCTCCTGTGAGGATTCTAGCATCTCTCCTACATTGCATTTTAATACATTTTACCCGTCTAGACGTATGTCAGTTCTTTTATCCTTTGTCTGTTATGATAGCCCTTGGAGCCTGAGCTAAGACGTGATTGGTTTTTAAGTGTGTTCTCTGCATGCCTTAGGGTTTACTATAAATATTTGGGATTCTCCCAAGAGGCGGCTCTCACCCTTCTACAGTGTTCTGTGGCTTTCTTTTTAGATGAGCAAAAAGTGGGATATGCTCCCTCCCATACAATCCTTATTATCAGGGTTTTGTATGCTGTTTAATTACTCTCTGCGCACTTACTTTCTTATGGACAGCAGTGTAGCTGCTGTTGCATCCCAAATCATCTGACCGGGCTGCCCGCTCTCACTGGGCCGATCTGTTTCCTTCAGTTCACCCGGTATGTGTTTCAACACTGAGAGTCCGGCCCTCCGGTAAGTGAGAACTGTATATTCGTACCCTTAGGCACTACTTGTTACTGGGCTCTGTTGCGCTCTGCTGTCCTGTCTCCTGATGGCGGCTCCTTTTTGCTCGGTAGTATATACGTTTTCCTTTGCCTTCAGCGTACCTATACGTTACCAGGTTAGGCACTATGCATCCCGGTTATTATATCCTGGTCCCAGGTGAGATAAATTTTTGGCTATATGTTTTATATGATTTATTTATGCATTCTGGTTTACGGAGCTATGGAGTTATGCTGCCATCTTAGCAGCGGCCAGCTCCGCCCCCTAATTACTGCTCTTTTGTAGAATTTATGAAACTTCATTTTATTAAATTTTAAGATAAATAAAGACATGATTTATACCACAACAGTTAAATCTGTATTGCATGTTCAAACCTTAATACCATAAATACAAACAGGTTAATAAACCTTTACTCCATAATATAGAATACATTTCGAAGTTCTAGAGCAGTGCTAATATTGTTAACAATTTTTTTTCGAATCTGTGAACAATCAATTGATTCTTCCTATAGAAATAAGCATAACCCACGAGTATGGGTTTAAGTTATGCTGTGCCTGTGCTAGCTGCAGAAACTTTTTGTTGTGTTGAGTTTCTTGATACTTGTTTTAATTATTAACAGAGAACTGTTAAAGATTTTATATATCGGTAATATGTACAATACAGCCAATACAGTTTACAGGTTTTTTTTTTATATTTTAAAGTTGCACTTCTGTTTGTTTATGAGCTTGGTTTTATTTAATTTGAAGTTTAATAAAGATGTTATATATCACAACGGCTAAATCTGTGTTTGTATTGCATGTTTAAACCTTAATACCATAAATAATAACAGGTGTTATGTTTACTCCTGGAGTATATAATCAGTTTGCAAATTATAGAGAAATGCTTAAATAATGCATTACACTTTAACTAAACCCCTTAGATTTTAGTTGACTAAAACTAGACTAAAACTAAAAAATTCAGATGATTAAAATACGACTAAAACTAAGAATAAATCAAAATTTGCCGTCAAAATTAACACTGCATGTCTAGCGAGCTGTTGCAAACTTTTTTCTGAATTCAACTGTATACAAGGTCAAGGAAGTGTGATGCTATTTTTAGAAGTGACACTCCTATGGAAAAAGGAGAAACACTACAATTATGATTGAATACAACTGTTATACTAATGTGGTACCTGGAATGTACCTGTGGATAGATTTAAATAGAACAAACTAGTGGAACTGTTAAGTCAAGTGTAAATGGAATCAGGAAGTAAAGAGTTTCCTTTAGTGACATATTTTTACCTAAACTTAGAGTTGATAGTAAATAAAAAGGTACACAAGAATTGCAGAGATTTCTGTAAGTAATAAGTTATTAAAATGTGAGATACATTAGATTTGCAGACTAGTTTAAAATAAATAAATAAAATAATTAACCTTTAAAGCTCTAAACCAGACATTCTCAAACTTGGCCCTCCAGAGGTTTTGGAACTACATTTCCCATGATGCTCAGCCAGCATATCAGCTGTCAAAAAACTTGATGGCATAGGGAGAAGTCATCAAACAAATTTCTTTTAGCTTTATTAGGTACTGTAACTATTTCTACTTCACATCTAGAACCATGCAGAGTGTGATAAGAATATTTTGAGAGACCTTAAAAGTACTGATGAGATTATATTATATTTGGTCAGTTAGCAAAGTTTGCTCATAGTCGGCTAGATTACAACTTTTGTGGTACGGCTAAACCGCTGAAAAATTGGCCATTGCGCATGGAATGACCAGGCACGCATATTACGAGTCGCTGAGGTATAGCTATACCGCAAGCATTTTAGCCTGTAATGCAATTCCTATTCCGCACTCAAAAAAATGACATTTAAGTGTGGGATTTTCCATAGCGCTGTTTTACAGATTGTGCGGTCCAGCTAAAATGCTTGCGTTACAACCTATACCGACACAATTCATTTCGCTATCTGAGAGCAGTAGTTGCGGATTTTGCGAAACGAAAATGTTTCACAAAACTCATAACTAAAATGTTACAAAGTACACTAACACCCATAAACTACCTATTAACCCCTAAACCGCCGCCCTCCCTCATCGCAAACATTATATTAAACTTATTAACCCCTAATCTGCCGCCCACCCACATCGTGACTATTAAATAAACCTATTAACCCCTAATCTGCCGACCCCCGACATCGTAAACACTAAATAAACCTATTAACCCCTAAACCGTCGGCCCCCCACATCGCCAACAATATAATAAAGTATAAACCCCTAAACCTCCAGCCCCCCACATCGTAACTAATAAACTAAACCTATTAACCCCAAAACCTCCAGCCCCCCATACTGTAACTACTAAACTAAACCTATTAACCCCTAAACCACCAGCCCCCCACATCGCAAAACACTAAATTAAACTATTAACCCCTAAACCTAACACCCCCTAACTTTAAATTAAAATTACAATATAACTATTTTTAAATAAAAACTTACCTGTGAAATAAATTAACCTAACATAACTATTCAAATAAAATAAAAAAACTACCAATTAAAAACCTAAATTAAAAATTAAAAAAAAACTAACAGTACGAAAAAATAAATAAAAAATATAAGATTACAAAAAATAATAAACAAAATTATAAAAAATAAAAACACCTAATCTAATAGCCCTATAAAAATAAAAAAGCCCCCCAAAATGAAAATACCCCCTAACCTACAATAAACTACCAATAGCCCTTAAAAGGGCCTTTTGTAGGGCAGTGCCCTAGGTTAAACAGCTCTTTTACCTTGAAAACATTACTAAGTCCCCAGCTAAAAGTAAACCCCCCCACCCAACCAACCCCCCAAAATAAAAAAACCTAACTCTAAAAAATCCTAAGCTACCCATTGCCCCTAATGGGGCATTTGTATGGGCAATGCCCTTAAAAGGGCATTCAGCTCTTTTATTGCCCTTCAAAGGACATTCAGCTCTTTTACAAGTCCAAAGCCCTTATCTTAAAATAAAAAGCACCCCAAAAAATTAACACTAACCCCATAAAATCTACTCATTGTTCCTGAAGTCCGGACATCCATCTTCACCCAGTCGGCGAGAAATCTTCATCAAGGCGGCGATACCTTCATCCATCTCGGGGGCGTCTTCTATCTTCATCGCAGTGGCATGGAGCTATCCTGATTTTTTCAAATTCAAATCAGCCAATAGGATAAGAGCTTCTGAAATCATATTGGCTGTTCAAATCAGGCTGATTTGAATTTGAAGAATCCACGCAGGATGTCATCACCCTCCAGGATACAACAATGAGTTTGCGTTACGGCGATCGCAGGTGTTAGTTTATTTTCTAACACTTTCTCCCCATTGATGTCTATGGGGGAAAGCATGCACGAGCACGTAAACTCAGCCCTTGGCTTTTGTGCAGTATGGAGCTTAATGCACCATACCGCACAGCACAAGGAGGTTTTTCAGTAACGCATTATAGCAGCGCTATGGAGAGTGCAATAACGCAATTTTTTTGGCGTTATTTTCACACCCTGTTTAGCTCAAAACTCGTAATCTAGGTGATTTTAAGGTAATTTCATATGCAAAGATATGGATGTGATTAATACACATCTAGTGATGCTTGTGATGGCATTACTGGTCAAAATGAGGTGGGCAATTATGGAGATAGCTTTATTAGTTTGTAACATAGGGGTTGATCACAATCCTTTAGAAAAAAAATGATCAAATTATTTTTCTACAAAAATCCCTATATATTTCAATGGTAGTATAACAAACAGTAAACTGTTTTCCTGGCCAGGGTCGAGTCTTCACCAGCGTCAGGTGGAGTACAAAATATAATAAGCTGAAATTAATGGCTGAGAGGCCCAACTCACCACAACCCTTTCTAGGACACTGCAAGTTAAACACAGTAACCAAGCAGAGGCTAGGAGTAAGAGAGCAACAAGACTAAACTTAATTGCTGAACTCTCTCTAGTATTTCAGCATTTACAAGCTAAAGAATAAATAAAGACTAGAAAATAACTGTACATTTATTCATTTAAATAACAATGGAAAAATACCTTAGTAAAAGTTAAGTTTTGCTATCCAGATAAAGCAAACAAACAAGGGTATTCAGCGCTCAATAGTTGAAACAGTTAAAAGTCTCTGTCTAGCAATGGACAATGATTGCAATGAAAATGTTCAAGCAGATGATGATTGAAAAAAATGTGATAGTTCAAACCGATGATTAAGGAGAAAAATGAATGATGAAAAAGAAAGTAAAAGCACAATATGGTTGCACAGTACCGTATCAATCTGAGGTCCTGAAAAGTCAGTCAATGTCCCTGGAGCTCAGACCCTCAATATTACCAAATGTGCATTAACTCCTTGGAGTAAGGTAGACTTTCCTCTCCTCTGTGTAGTAAGGTATAAAGAGCTCCAGTGATTCTAGTCGTAGGTGGCTTTAAGGAAATCCCAATTACTGTGTCACACTTGGAGTATGGAAATGCCTGTTAGTGGAAGCGGCTGCAGCTTGAGGGAAACTTCCGTGTCAAAGTGTCCAAGATGAGAGATGCTGAAAGAAATAAACACAGCGCATTCCTTCTAAGAGCAAGAGTTTTAATTAGCATCAAGCACTTGTTAAAAATCCCACTAAAAAGATAAAAATCAAATTCATGCATTCAATAAAATATATAACCAGCCGCTCTGAAACGTTCCGTCCAACGGATTACCAGCAGGACTAGGAGACAGTTGGAAAGAGCCACAACCGAGACCGGCGCCAGAAAAACTTGTGGGCACTCCTTCAAGCTGTCTCCTAGTCCCTAAGAGGATTGTGACTATTGTTACTAAGGAGTGGGATAGACCAGGTATTCTGTTCGCTCCCCCTCCTGTTTCTAAGAAAATGTTTCCCATATCTGACACCATACAGGACTCGTGGCAGTCTGTTCCTAAGGTGGAGGAAGCTATTTCTACTCTTGCTAAGCATACAACTATACCTATCGAAGACAGTTGTGCTTTCAAAGATCCTATGGATAAAAAATTAGAGGGTCTCCTAAAGAAAATTTTTGTTCATCAAGGTTTTCTTCTCCAACCTATTGCATGCATTGTTCCTGTAACGACTGCAGCTGCTTTCTGGTTTGAGGCTCTAGAAGAGGCTCTCCAGGTGGAGACTCCATTAGAGGATATTATGGATAGAATTAAGGCCCTTAAGTTGGCTAATTCTTTCATTACAGATGCCGCTTTCCAAATGGCTAAATTAGCGACAAAGAATTCAGGTTTTGCCATTTTATGCCTTAAGTCCTGGTCTGCTGATGTGTCATCAAAATCTAAGTTTTTGAACATCCCTTTCAAAGGAAAGACCCTATTCGGGCCTGCACTGAAAGAAATTATTTCAGACATCACTGGAGGGAAAGGCCATGCCCTCCCTCAGGATAAAACAAATATAATGAGGCCAAACAAAATAATTTTCGTTCCTTTCGGAACTTCAAAGGTCCCACTTCAGCTTCCCCTGCAGCAAAGCAAGAGGGGAATTCTGTCCAATCCAAGTCAGTCTGGAGACCTAACCAGGCTTGGAACAAAGGTAAACAGGCCAAGAAGCCTGCTGCTGCCTCTAAGACAGCATGAAGGGTTAGCCCCCGATCCGGGACTGGATCTAGTAGGGGGCAGACTCTCTCTATTCACTCAGGCTTGGGCAAGAGATGTTCATGATTCCTGGGCTTGTGTCCCAAGGATATCTCCTGGACTTCAAAGACTCCCCCCCCCCCCCAATGGGGAGAGTTCACATTTCTCAATTGTCTGCAAACCAGACAAAGAGAGAGGCGTTCTTTCGCTGTGTAGAAGACCTACATACCATGGGAGTGATCCGCCCAGTTCCAAGAGCGGAACAAGGGCTAGGTTTTTACTCCAACCTGTTTGTAGTTCCCAAAAAAGAGGGAACTTTCAGACCGATCTTGGATCTCAAAATTCTAAACAAATTCCTCAGAGTACCGTCTTTCAAGATGGAGACTATTCGGACTATTCTTCCTCTGATCCAGGAGGGTCAATATATGACTACCGTGGATTTAAAGGATGCGTATCTACACATCCCTATTCACAGAGATCATCATCAATTCCTCATATTCGCTTTTCTGGACAGGCATTACCAGTTTGTGGCCCTTCCTTTCGGGTTGGCCACAGCTCCCAGAATTTTCACAAAAGTGCTAGGGTCCCTTTTGGTGGTTCTAAGACCGCGGGGTATAGCAGTGGCGCCTTATCTAGACGACATCTTAATTCAGGCGTCAACTTTCCATCTAGCCAAGTCTCACACGGACATCTGAGATCTCACGGATGGAAGGTGAATCTCGTCCCTCTCACAAGAGTTTCCTTCCTAGGGACTCTGATAGACTCGGTAGAAATGAAAATATTTCTGACGGAGGTCAGAAAATCAAAACTTTTAATCACTTGCCGAGCTCTTCATTCCATTCCTCGGTCATCAGTGGCTCAGTGTATGGAGGTAATCGGACTTATGGTAGCGGCAATGGACCACTGCTACTATGCACGCTCAAACAGTGGAATGGGGATTATTCAGATTTATCTCCTCAACTGCATCTACACCAAGAGACCAGAGATTATCTTCTCTGGTGGTTGTCTCAGGACCACCTGTCTCAGGGAATGTGTTTCCGCAGGCAAGAGTGGCTCATAGTAACGACAGATGCCAGCCTGCTAGGCTGGGGTGCAGTCTGGAAATCCCTGAAAGCACAGGGCTTATGGTCTCGGGAGGAATCTCTCCTCCCGATAAACATTCTAGAACTGAGAGCGATATTCAATGCGCTTCAGGCATGGCCTCAGTTAGCTGCGACAAAATTCATCAGATTTCAGTCGGACAACATCACGACTGTAGCCTATATTCATCATCAAGGAGGAACACGGAGTTCTCTAGCGATGATGGAGGTAACCAAAATAATCCGATGGGTGGAGGATCACTCTTGCCATCTCTCAGCAATCCATATCCCAGGGGTAGAAAACTGGGAGGCGGATTTCCTAAGTCGTCAAACTTTTCATCCGGGGGGAGTGGGAGCTCCATCCGGAGGTATTTGCCCAGCTGACTCAGCTTTAGGGCACACCAGAATTGGATCTGATCTTCTAATCCAAGGTCCATTCAAGCATCCAAATCTAATTTCTCTTTGTCTGACTGCTTGGAGATTGAACGCCTGATTCTATCAAAGCGTGGTTTCTCTGAGTCTGTCATTGATACCCTGATTCAGGCTAGAAAGCCTGTCACCTAGGAAAATCTATCATAAGATTTGGCGCAGATATCTTTGTTGGTGTGAATCCAAGGGTTACTCATGGAGTAAGATTAGGATTCCTAGAATTTTGTCCTTTCTCCAAGAAGGATTGGAGAAGGAATTATCAGCTAGTTCCTTAAAAGGACAAATATCTGCTTTGTCTATTCTTTTACACAAACGTCTGGCAGATGTCCCCAACGTTCAAGCGTTTAGTCAGGCCTTGGTCAGGATCAAGCCTGTATTTAAACCTGTTGCTCCACTATGGAGCCTAAACTTGGTTCTTAATGGTTCTTCAAGGGGTTCCGTTTGAACCTATGCATTCCATAGATATTAAGCTTCTATCTTGGAAAGTTTTGTTTTTAGTAGCTATCTCTCCTGCTCGACGAGTTTCTGAGTTATCTGCTTTACAGTGTGACTCACCTTACCTTGTTTTCCATGCAGATAAGGTGGTTTTGCGTACCAAACCTAGGTTTCTTCCTAAGGTTTCTAATAGGAATATCAATCAGGAGATTGTTGTTCCTTCTCTGTGTCCTAATCCTTCATCAAAGAAGGAACGTCTGTTGCACAATCTTGATGTGGTTCGTGCTTTAAAGTTCTACTTACAAGCAACTAAAGATTTCCGTCAAACATCTTCATTGTTTGTTGTTTATTCTGGTAAACGGAGAGGTCAAAAGGCTACGGCTACCTCTCTTTCCTTTTGGCTGAAAAGCATCATCCGTTTGGCTTATGAGACTGCTGGCCAGCAGCCTCCTGAAAGAATTACTGCTCATTCTACTAGAGCATTGGCTTCCACATGGGCTTTTAAAAATGAGGCTTCTGCTGAACAGATTTGTAAGGCGGCGACTTGGTCTTTGCTTCATACTTTTTCCAAATTTTACAAATTCGATAATTTTGCTTCTTCGGAGGCTATTTTTGGGAGAAAGGTTTTACAAGCAGTGGTGCCTTCCGTTTAGGGTACCTGTCTTGTCACTCCCTTCATCCGTGTCCTAAAGCTTTGGTATTGGAATCCAACAAGTATGGATGAATCCGGGGACTCGATACATCTTACAAGAGAAAACAGAATTTATGCTTACCTGATAAATTTCTTTCTCTTGTGATGTATCGAGTCCACGGCCCGCCCTAAGACAGGTAGTATATTTTTAATTAAAAAAACTTCAGTCACCACTGCACCCTATAGTTTCTCCTTTTTCTTCCTAGCCTTCGGTCAAATGACTGGGGGGGGCGGAGCTAAGGGAGGAGCTATATAGACAGCTCTGCTGTGGGTGCTCTCTTTGCCACTTCCTGTAGGGAAGGAGAATATCCCACAAGTATGGATGAATCCGTGGACTCGATACATCACAAGAGAAATAAATTTATCAGGTAAGCATAAATTTTGTTTTTATTTTTCACAGAAGAGGCTTTGCATGGCGATTAAAGGAGAAGGTCCTTTAGTGGAAGCCCTGGGAGCTTCTGTGCTAGGCCTCCTATTGACTGGGGCTCTGTGATGAAGAGGTTAGCCAGCACTCTTAAGGTAAGCATAAGCTACCAGTGAATATACTGTGTATATATATATATATACCGGGTGGAAAATATCACTATATTCTACTAGTCATGGGCTAAAAGTTACAAGCCCAGATGGAACATATATGAGCCCATTCAATTTTTAAATTGAATGGACTCTTAAATAGGAAAAAGATACTTTTTATTTAATTGTGTGCTTCAGTTTCTTAATCATCCCAGAATAGTGGGCTAGTAGGTATGTGTGTGGATTTGAATGTGTGTAAGTATATATGTGTATGACTGTGTACCCACACACATACATACACATACAGTACAGGACATGCTAAAAATAATCAAGGCTGTGCTAACATCAGATTGTGCAATATTCTTAGGACCTGAGATATTGATAGTGCACCCTGCACTATCAATAGCGCTCCACTAATAATCTGGGCCATCATCTGTACTGCATTGGAAAATATCGTTATATTACATTATACATGTTTTAAAATCATTTAATATTGTCATGTTGATAAAACAATTTGCAAAATTTTCCAAAATAAAGAACAGTTTAGGAAACCTGGTGGAATTACCTGTTATGCTGTGAATGAGCGTATCCTATGCAATCACTGTGGTTGCAGTGTCAAGTACATTTCACCATTCTTAACTATCGGCTAGATTACGAGTCTTGCGTTAGCCTTAAAAAGCAGCGTTGAGAGGTCCCAACGCTGCTTTTTAACGCCCGCTGGTGTTACGAGTCTTGCAGGTACAGGTGTACCGCTCACTTTTCTTCTGCGACTCGAGCTTACCGCAAATCCCCTTAGGTCAATTGCATATCTTTTTAATGGGATTTGTATAACGCTGGTATTACGAGTCTTGGAAGAAGTGAGCGGTAGACCCTCTCCTGTCAAGACTCCTACCCATTTAAAAGTCAGTAGTTAAGAGTTTTATGGGCTAATGCCATAACATAAAACTCCTAACTAAAGTGCTAAAAAGTACACTAACACCCATAAACTACCTATTAACCCCTAAACCGAGGCCTCCCCCCACATCGCAAACACTATAATAAATATATTAACCCCGAAACCACCGCACTCCCGCCTCGCAAACACTAGTTAAATTTTATTAACCCCTAATCTGCCGTCCCTAACATCGCCGACACATATCTACATTTATTAACCCCTAATCTGCCGCCCCCAATGTCGCCGCTACTATATTAAATTTATTAGCCCCTAAACCTAAATCTAACCCTAAGTCTAACCCCCCCTAACTTAAATGTAATTTAAATAAAACGAAATAAAATTACTACAATTAAATAAATTAATCCTATTTAAAACTAAATACTTACCTGTAAAATAAACCTTAAGATAGCTACAATATAACTTATAGTTATATTGTATCTATCTTAGGGTTTATATTTATTTTACAGGCAACTTTGTATTTATTTTAACTAGGTACAATAGTTATTAAATAGTTATTAACGATTTAATAACTACCTTGTTAAAATAAGTACAATTTACCTGTAAAATAAATCCTAACCTAAGATACAATTACACCTCACACTACACTATCATTAAATTAATTTACTAAATTACCTACAATTAAATACAATTAAATTAAATAAACTAAAGTACAAAAAAAAAACCACTAAATTACAGAAAATAAAAAAATAATTACAATTTTTTTAAACTAATTACACCTAATCTTATTCCCCTAATAAAATAAAAAAGCCCCCCAAAATAATAAAATTCCCTACCCTATACTAAATTGCAAATAGCCCTTAAAAGGGCCTTTTGCGGGGCAATGCCCCAAAGTAATCAGCTCTTTTACCTGTAAAAAAAAATACAATACCCCCCCAACATTAAAACCCACCACCCACACACCCAACCCTACTCTAAAACCCACCCAATCCCCCCTTAATAAAACCTAACACTACCCCCTTGAAGATCACCCTACCTTGAGACGTCTTCACCTAGCCGGGCACAAGTGGACCTCCAGAGGGGCAGAAGTCTTCATCCGATCCGGGCAGAAGAGGTCCTCCAAGCGGCAGAAGTCTTTATCCAGACGGCATCTTCTATCTTCATCCATCCGGAGCGGAGCGGGACCATCTTCAATCCAGCCGACGAGGAGCATCCTCTTCAAATGAAGTCCAAGCGAAGAATGAAGGTTCCTTTAAATGACGTCATCCAAGATGGCGTCCCTTGAATTCCGATTGGCTGATAGGATTCTATCTGCCAATCGGAATTAAGGTAGGAAAAATCCTATTGGCTGATCCAATCAGCCAATAGGATTAAGGTTGCATTCTATTGGCTGATTGGAACAGCCAATAGAATGCGAGCTCAATCCTATTGGCTGATTGGATCAGCCAATAGGATTTTTCCTACCTTAATTCCGATTGGCTGATAGAATCCTATCAGCCAATTGGAATTCAAGGGACGCCATCTTGGATGACATCATTAGGTATCATCAGGTAGACATCATCAGGTAGGGTGATCTTCAAGGGGGTAGTGTTAGGTTTTATTAAGGGGGGATTGGGTGGGTTTTAGAGTAGGGTTGGGTGTGTGGGTGGTGGGTTTTAATGTTGGGGGGTATTGTATTTTTTTTTTACAGGTAAAAGAGCTGATTACTTTGGGGCAATGCCCCGCAAAAAGCCCTTTCAAGGGCTATTTGTAATTTAGTATAGGGTAGGAAATTTTATTATTTTGGGGGCTTCTTTATTTTATTAGGGGGATTAGATTAGGTGTAATTAGTTTAAAAAACATTTTTTTATTTTTTTTCCTGTAATTTAGTGTTTGTTGTGTTTCGTACTTTAGTTTATTTAATTTAATTGTAGTTAATTGTAGTTAGTTTATGTTATTAATTTAATGATAGTGTAGTGTTAGGTGTAATTTAGGTTAGGATTTATTTTACAGGTAAATTTGTCTTTATTTTAACTAGGTAGCTATTAAATAGTTAATAACTATTTAATAACTATTGTACCTAGTTAAAATAAATACAAAGTTGCCTGTAAAATAAATATAAATCCTAAGATAGCTACAATGTAACTATTAGTTATATTGTAGCTAGCTTAGGGTTTATTTTATAGGTAAGTATTTAGTTTTAAATAGGAATAATTTATTTAATTGTAGTTATTTTATTTAGTTTTATTTAAATTATATTTAAATTGGGGGGGTTAGGGTTAGACTTAGGTTTAGGGGTTAATAACTTTATTATAGTGGCGGTGACGTTGGCGGCATCAGATTAGGGGTTAATAAGTGTAGGTAGGTTGTGGCGACATTGAGGGGGCAGAGTAGGGATTAATAAATATAATGTAGGGTTCGGCGATGTTGGGGGCAGCAGATTAGGGGTTCATAGGGATAATGTAGGTGGTGGCGGTGTCCGGAGCAGCAGAGTAGAGGTTAATAGTTATAATGTAGGTAGCGATGATGTTGGGGACGGCAGATTAGGGGTTAATAAGTGTAAGATTAGGGGTGTTTAGACTCGGGGTTCATGTTAGGGTGTTAGGTGTAGACATAAAATTCATTTCCCCATAGGAATCAATGGGGCTGCTTTTTTGCAGGTGTTAGGTTTTGTTCCAGCCAGCTCAGCCCCATTGTTTCCTATGGGGAAATCGTGCACGAGCACGTTTTGCCAGCTTACCGCTACCGTAAGCAACGCTGGTATTGAGGTGAGATGTGGAGCTAAATTTTGCTCTACGCTCACCTTTTTGCGGCTAACGCCAGGTTTTAAAAACCCTGTAATACCAGCGTTGTCTTAAGGTAGCGTTAAAAAAAAGGCTTGTTAGCAACGCACTCCTGTTAACGCAAAACTCGTAATCTCGGTGTATGATTGAGCCACTACAGTTTTGAATGAAGGTTTTAAAATAGGCACTATTTTAAGATGTATTTTACAGAAAACCTGGCAAAATAAACAATAAATATTTAAACATGTTATAGTTGATTCAATTTTGAGATTAGTTTCTCTTTAATCATGGAAAAAAGTAAACTTTGCATAACCTTATGTGGCAAACATTTATTTATGTGATCTATAAGCCACTTTCATTGATGAAACAATTGCTATATTATTTTTGGCTTAAGATTGTGATTATTGTGTTTCTTGGGAGTTTTTTCAAACAAATATAGCTTTTCTTCAGTTTTGCTTCCTATTTCTATGCATGTTACACAGTTCAGTTGGACTGTAATCACTGAAGGAAACATTTTTATGACAAATATATTTTTAGTACATTTAGCCTCAGGTACAGAGCGTGGGCAAAATAGGATATTGCGTTACCTGTTTTGTTTTAGAGCTTGAGGGAAGGGAAAGGATGACACCTGCACAGTTGCATAACAATGAATCCACACAATTAGAAGTAACTAAAAAAAATAACCCTTTAATCTCTTTTACAAGATTTTCATAGAAATAATCAATAACTTTTTAATCATTCTATGAACCCCAAAATATCATCCTGCACATGCACATTCTAACGGCTAGATTTAGAGTTTTGTCGGTAACGACCCGCGTATCTAACGCTGGCTTTTTTCCCCCCGCACCTTTTAAATACTGCTGGTATTTAGAGTTCACAGAAGGGCTGCGTTAGGCTCCAAAAAGGGAGCGTAGAGCATAATTTACCACCACTGCAACTCCCAATACCAGCAGTGCTTACGGACGCGGCCAGCTTAAAAAACGTGCTCGTGCACGATTCCCCCATAGAAAACAATGGGGCAGTTTAAGCTGAAAAAAAACCTAACACCTGCAAAAAAGCAGTGTTCAGCTCCTAACGCAGCCCCATTGTTTCCTATGGGGAAACACTTCCTAAGTCTGCACCTAACACCCTAACATGCACCCCGAGTCTTACACTTATTAACCCCTAATCTGCCGCCCCCGCTATCGCTGACACCTGCACATTTTTTTTAACACCTAATCTGCCGCCCCGTACACCACCGCAACCTACGTTATCCCTATGTACCCCTAATCTGCTGCCCCTAACACCGCCGACCCCTATATTATATTTATTAACCCCTAATCTGCCGCCCCCAACGTCGCCTCCACCTACCTACAATTATTAACCCCTAATCTGCCGACCGGACCTCACCGCTACTCTAATAAATGTATTAACCCCTAATCCGCCTCACTCCCGCCTCAATAACCCTATAATAAATAGTATTAACCCCTAATCTGCCCTCCCTAACATCGCCGACACCTAACTTCAAGTATTAACCCCTAATCTGCCGACCGGACCTCACCGCTACTCTAATAAATGTATTAACCCCTAAAGCTAAGTCTAACCTTAACACTAACACCCCCCTAAATTAAATATAATTTAAATCTAACAAAATAAATTAACTCTTATTAAATAAATTATTCCTATTTAAAGCTAATACCAATCAGATTGAGCTCACATTCTATTGGCTGTTCCGATCATCCAATAGAATGCAAGATCAATCTGATTGGCTGATTGTTCCGATCAGCCAATAGAATGCGAGCTCAATCTGATTGGCTGATTGGATCAGCCAATCGGATTGATCTTGATTCTGATTGGCTGATTCCATCAGCCAATCAGAATATTCCTACCTTAATTCCGATTGGCTGATAGAATATTATCAGCCAATCGGAATTCGAGGGACGCCATCTTGGATGACGTCCCTTAAAGGAACCGTCATTCTTCAGTTGGACGTCGCCGGATGAAGATGGGTCCGCGGTGGAGGTCTTCAGGATGGAGCCGGTCCTCATCGGATGAAGATAGAAGATGCCGCTTGGAAGATGATGGTTGCCGGTCCGGATCTACTCTTCTTCCCGGATAGGATGAAGACTTTGGAGCCTCTTCTGGACCTCTTCAGCCGCCGGATTATGGATCGCCAGCCCCCGCTTGGGTTGGATGAAGATTTTGGAGCCAGGACGGATCTGTGAACCTGGTATGGTGAAGACAAGGTAGGATGATCTTCAGGGGCTTAGTGTTAGGTTTATTTAAGGGGGGTTTGGGTTAGATTAGGGGTATGTGGGTGGTGGGTTGTAATGTTGGGGGGGGGTATTGTATGTTTTTTTTTACAGGCAAAAGAGCTGAACTTCTTGGGGCATGCCCCGCAAAGGGCCCTGTTCAGGGCTGGTAAGGTAAAAGAGCTTTGAACTTTAGTAATTTAGAATAGGGTAGGTCATTTTTTTATTTTGGGGGGCTTTGCTATTTTATTAGGGGGCTTAGAGTAGGTGTAATTAGTTTAAAATTGTTGTAATATTTTTCTTATGTTTGTAAATATTTTTTTATTTTTTGTAACTTAGCTCTTTTTTATTTTTTGTACTTTAGTTAGTTTATTTCATTGTAGTTATTTTTAGGTATTGTATTTAATTTATTTATTGATAGTGTAGTGTTAGGTTTAATTGTAGGCAATTGTAGGTATTTTATTTAATTAATTTATTGATAGTGTAGTGTTAGGTTTAATTGTAACTTAGGTTAGGATTTATTTTACAGGTAAATTTGTAATTATTTTAACTATTTTAGCTATTAAATAGTTCTTAACTATTTAATAGCTATTGTACCTGGTTAAAATAAATACAAAGTTACCTGTAAAATAAATATTAATCCTAAAATAGCTATAATATAATTATAATTTATGTTGTAGCTATATTAGGATTTATTTTACAGGTAAGTATTTAGCTTTAAATAGGAATAATTTATTTAATAAGAGTTAATTAATTTCGTTAGATTAAAATTATATTTAATTTAGGGGGGTGTTAGTGTTAGGGTTAGACTTAGCTTTAGGGGTTAATACATTTCTTAGAATAGCGGCGAGATTCGTTCGGCAGATTAGGGGTTAATAATTGAAGTTAGGTGTCGGCGATGTTAGGGAGGGCAGGTTAGGGGTTAATAAATATAATATAGGGGTCGACGGTGTTAGGGGCAGCAGATTAGGGGTACATAGCTATAATGTAGCTGGCGGCTCTTTGCGGTCGGCAGATTAGGGGTTAATTATTGTAGGTAGGTGGCGGCGACGTTGTGGGGGGCAGGTTAGGGGTTAATAAATATAATATAGGGGTCGGCGATGTTAGGGCAGCAGATTAGGAGTACATAGGGATAATGTAGCTGGCGGCGGTGTGCGGTCGGAAGATTAGGGGTTAATTATTGTAGGTAGCTGGCGGCGACGTTGTGGGGGGCAGATTAGGGGTTAATAAATATAATATAGGGGTCGGTGGTGTTAGGGGCAGCAGATTAGGGGTACATAAGGATAACGTAGGTGGCGGTCGTCAGATTAGGGGTTAAAAAAATGTAATCGAGTTGCGGCGATGTGGGGGGACCTCGGTTAGGGGTACATAGGTAGTTTATGGGTGTTAGTGTACTTTAGAGCACAGTAGTTAAGAGCTTTATGAACCGGCGTTAGCCCAGAAAGCTCTTAACTACTGACTTTTTTCTGCGGCTGGAGTTTTCTCGTTAGATTTCTAACGCTCACTTCAGACACGACTCTAAATACCGGAGTTAGAAAAATCCCATTGAAAAGATAGGATACGCAATTTACGTAAGGGGATCTGCGGTATGGAAAAGTCGCGGCTTAAAAGTGAGCGTTAGACCCTTTTTTGAGTGACTCCAAATACCGGAGGTAGCCTAAAACCAGCGTTAGGAGCCTCTAACGCTGGTTTTCACGGCTACCGCCAAACTCCAAATCTAGGCCTAAGGTACCATAACTTTTTTGATGGCTGTCCAGCTGAAAGAATTAAGTTCACAATTATGTTTGGTAGCAAAATGTTGAACTAGGGGGGTAGTAGATCTCCCTTTAGAAAGAGTGGATAGGTGTTCTCTGATTCGTTAGTTAATGTCTCTGTAGGTAAGCCCTACATATTGAATATTACAGGCTATACAGGTTATAAGATAGATAACATATGTACTTGTACAATTGAGACAGGATTTAATTGGGTACGTATTTCCCCTAGTTGCCGATGAAAATGTGTCAGATATCTGCACATATTCACAGGGTTTACACTTTCTATGTCCACACCGGAACATGCCCAAATGCCTTAGCCATGAGCTTTGGGGATTTTTATCCTGTTTTAGTTGAGTAGGAGATAGGATAGATGCCAAGGTAGCACATTTTCTATATGAACATCTGACCCCTTCCTGAACCAAGTCAGTCAGTTTATCATCGGCAGCTAGTAGGGGAAAATGTTTGATTATGCCACAAATTTGAGAGTATTATGCGCTATATGTAGTGACGAAATGTACACCCTTAAAATTACTATCCCTATTTTTAGGTTTGTCAAGTAAAAGGGTTTCCCTTGGTAGTAAAGCTACTTGCTTTTTAGCTTCCTGGATATGGCTTTGGGCATAGTTCCTTTCTATAAGTCTCTTCTCAAGGAATCTAGCCTCCTGAACGTAATCCTGCTGCCTACTGTAGTTTCTTTTAAGCCAGGTAAATTGACCCTTTGCTACTGCGTAAGAAACGTTCTTAGGGTGGCAGTTGGAGGCGTTCAGTAAGGTATTCCCTGAGATGGGCTTACGATAAACCTTAGTATCCACATAACCCTCCTTATTGCATGATAGACAGAGGTCAAGGTAATTGATTGTAACAGAGTCAGTGGAGAAAATGATAATGAACAGGGATATCATGTCTTGGGGACCAGACTAGATAAATAGCAGGTCGTCAATATACCGCTTATAAAAGCGGATATAGGACCTGAAGGGATTATTATCTCCAAAGATATGGCACAGTCCCCATCTGCCCAGATAAAGATTAGCGTAAGATGTAGCTGTGCCACATCTCTGGAGATGATACTTTCCCTCAAACTGAAAAAAGTTATGAGTAAGTAAAAAAGTAAGTACTCTAACGATATATGCTTGAAAATCCAATGTGCAGTGGGTATATGTACTCTGAAAGTATGTAACAGCCTCTATACCTTTGGTGTGTGGTATAGAGGAATAAAGTGAAACAAAATCCACAGCCACCCAAGCAAAGTTCTCTTCCCATTGTAACTTATCTACAAGATTTAAAATGTGTTTAGAGTCTCTTGTATAGGATGGTAGAGAGGTAACTATGGGTTAAAGGATGGTATCAAGCCATTGTGAAAGTCTTTCTAAGAGAGAGTCTACACCGCTCACTATGGGTCGCCAGTCAGTAAGGGATTTGTGAACTTTAGGGAATAGATGGAACATTGGTATTTTGGGATATTTGACATCTAGATATAAAGCTGTTTGTTCATCAATAAACCCATATTCAAGTCCATCATCCAAATTTGTGTAAGAGCATTTTTAAATCTTACGGTAGGGTTGGTATCAAGGGCCTGATAGTCGTGTGAGTTTGTAAGTTGGCGTAAGGCCTCGGCTACATAGTCGGCACTGTTCATCACCACAATACTGCCCCCTTGTGTGCAGGACGTATGACTATATTACGTTTTTGTTGCAAAGAAACAAGGGCCTCTTTTTGTTTAAGAGAGAGATTATTCACTCTAGGTGCAGGAGTCTCTTTCAAAGTTTGTAGGTCAGTCTCAACTATAGAAGGTTTCTATAATAGGACCCCTGGTGTGAATGGGGTAAAAACTGGATTTTTCTTTAAAGAGCATTCCACTGTTCAACTGTTCCTGATTATGATCTGTTTCTAGGGCTAAGCTCTGTAAGGTTACAGTATCACATACCTCTTCAAATGTCTGAAACTCATGGAGGTGAACAGTGGAGCATCCTTCAGGTTCAATAAGTAAGGCTGTAGAGGAAGCAAAATGTTTTTTAAGAGTCACATTTCTAATGAAACGATTTATATCAAGCATGGTCTGGAATAAGTTAAATTGTGTAGTGGGGGCAAAACCAAGGCTCAATTCAAGGAGCTTAATTTGATCAGATGTTAACATTGCTCATTTGTATTTGCTTTGGGTTTTGCTGCCCCTCAGTTGGTATCTTTCTTGTGTTCCCGTATGTCTGCTGTAATACCCCCCCCACACCCTGTGGATCCTGACCCAGGGGAAAAACCTAGTTCAATAAGGTTTGCTGGGATACACTGATGCCTAGCATGTATGCACTAGTTAAGGTGCTATTACTGAGATTGCTTTGAACATACTTAGAACCAGTATTCCCATTTGTAGATTTATCTTTGGGCCTAGCTCCCTTGTTAGCATTAGGATGAGGAATAAAGGGGCCTGAAGGCAAAGCTTGTGTGATTGTAAGTATGCCCTGTTGTGCATTACTGTTAGTATTAGACTGTACTTGAATATCTTGGCTTTCTTCTGTGACTGACTGTTTTTCGTTAGATGACCAGTCAGTGTCGCTGTCAGAGAAACTTACTGATTTGGACTGTCTCTGTCTACATCCACGGTTGCCCTTTTTATTTTTGTTTTTGTTGTTGTTATTATTATTTTTGGGGTATGATTGGCTACGTCTGTAATTGTAGCATTGTTTCCTATTCCAGATGTATACAGAGTTTTTGAGGTAATCAGTTTTATCTCTGATAAACTTAATGTGTTTGTTCTCCATTATATGTTGCTTACCTCTAGCTAAGGAATCTTGTAATATATTGTCAAATTTCACAAAATCTGAATCTAAACTGCGGGTATTCAATTCTTATTGAAGTGCATCTTTCTCACTTTTTATGTTAGTTAGATATTATGTTTTATATTTTATGAGTAGTGACATTAGCTGTACAGAACAGTCAGATAAAGCATTATTCCAAGAGTTTACAAAATTAGTATCGTTAATGTCAACCTGAAAGGTTGGGAACTTATAGATCCTTAAACCCCTTGGAATCATATTTGCTTTAATATAAGACTCAAAAGTCCAAATGTCCCACTGTGCTTTGATTTCTTTAAATAATAGATCCTCCAGTGAATCAAATAAAGCACTAAGGGATAAAGTTCCTTTGTCATCTGAGAATATCTTAGTACAGTCCTGTCCAGGATGTATACGTGCTGCTGCAGGCATGAGTGAAAAAAACTTTTTCTGTGTCGAAACCTCCATGATAGGCTATACTATGTGATGGTGTGATTAGATAATGCACACGTATAATAACAGTAATAGTAAATCCTCTGGGAAAGCACAATCAAGCTGAGACTTAACTTTTGGAATAGGCGGTGAGTGTACTCATATAAGACCCGGCCATCAGACAGGTGTATCTACTATCTTAAGGACATTTACATTCATTGTGTGCTTTTGTGGGATATTATACTTACTCTACTTTCTTTAACATAGAGATACATACATATATATATATATATATATATATATATATATATATATATATATATATATATATATATATATATATATATATATATATATATATATATATATATATATATATCAAACAAGTAGAATGTTACAGTTCAGGAGTCCTGACCTGAGAACAAGCAGTACTCACAAAATGCGCTAGTCAGGGGAAAGGAGATGGTTAGCAGCTGTTAGGGACTAAAACATTAAAGGGGTGAACCCCAATAGTGTAAAAGTAACAATAAATGTACAAGGGGATAAGAGCGCTCACAAGTCCTTATATAAACAGAATACTGTGCGATTGATAAATATATATATATATACAGTATCAGTGATATAGGAGACCAATATTCCTTAAATATATACAAAATGTCATAGGAGATCCATTTGATGATCTTTAAATGCAGTGAATACCCTTACCAGAAGTTACCTCAATCATATGAGGTAAGTTGCCGCACTGGAAGGGGTACTCGGTTCTTTGTAGTTGGTTAATCCGGAATGTCAGTGTGTGCTTCTAAGGTTTCATCCACCTCTTGGAGTATGTAGGGATTTAGTTCTTCCAATTATTATCTCCCAGGATACATGTGTGGATGTGTTCGCCTCCTCTTGGAGTATGAAGTCTTGGTATATACTTTCTGCACATCGGGCTCAGGTGGCAACTCAGTGTTTATTAATAAATCATATAAAATATTTTCTTCAGTATTGCCGCTTTCAGTAGAATCACTAGTGATAATATTACCAAAGAAAATATTTTATATGATTTATTAATAAACACCGAGTGGCCACCAGAGCCCGACGTGCAGAAAGTATATACCAAGACTTCATACTCTAAGAGGAGGCGAGCACATCCACACACGTATCCTGGGAGATAATTATTGGAAGAACTAAATCCCTACATACTCCAAGAGGTGGATGAAACCTTAGAAGCACACACTGACATTCCGGATTAACCAACTACAAAGAACCGAGTACCCCTTCCAGTGCGGCAACTTACCTCATATGATTGAGGTAACTTCTGGTAAGGGTATTCACTGCATTTAAAGATCATCAAATGGATCTCCTATGACATTTTGTATATATTTAAGGAATATTGGTCTCCTACATCACTGATACTGTATATACAGGGAGTGCAGAATTATTAGGCAAGTTGTATTTTTGAGGATTAATTTTATTATTGAACAACAACCATGTTCTCAATGAACCCAAAAAACTCATTAATACCAAAGCTGAATATTTTTGGAAGTAGTTTTTAATTTGTTTTTAGTTTTAGCTATTTTAGGGGGATATCTGTGTGTGCAGGTGACTATTACTGTGCATAATTATTAGGCAACTTAACAAAAAACAAATATATACCCATTTCAATTATTTATTTTTACCAGTGAAACCAATATAACATCTCAACATTCACAAATATACATTTCTGACATTCAAAAACAAAACAAAAACAAATCAGTGACCAATATAGCCACCTTTCTTTGCAAGGACACTCAAAAGCCTGCCATCCATGGATTCGGTCAGTGTTTTGATCTGTTCACCATCAACATTGCGTGCAGCAGTAACCACAGCCTCCCAGACACTGTTCAGAGAGGTGTACTGTTTTCCCTCCTTGTAAATCTCACATTTGATGATGGACCACAGGTTCTCAATGGGGTTCAGATCAGGTGAACAAGGAGGCCATGTCATTAGATTTTCTTCTTTTATACCCTTTCTTGCCAGCCACGCTGTGGAGTACTTGGACGCGTGTGATGGAGCATTGTCCTGCATGAAAATCATGTTTTTCTTGAAGGATGCAGACTTCTTCCTGTACCACTGCTTGAAGAAGGTGTCTTCCAGAAACTGGCAGTAGGACTGGGAGTTGAGCTTGACTCCATCCTCAACCCGAAAAGGCCCCATAAGCTCATCTTTGATGATACCAGCCCAAACCAGTACTCCACCTCCACCTTGCTGGCGTCTGAGTCGGACTGGAGCTCTCTGCCCTTTACCAATCCAGCCACGGGCCCATCCATCTGGCCCATCAAGACTCACTCTCATTTCATCAGTCCATAAAACCTTAGAAAAATCAGTCTTGAGATATTTCTTGGCCCAGTCTTGACGTTTCAGCTTGTGTGTCTTGTTCAGTGGTGGTCGTCTTTCAGCCTTTCTTACCTTGGCCATGTCTCTGAGTATTGCACACCTTGTGCTTTTGGGCACTCCAGTGATGTTGCAGCTCTGAAATATGGCCAAACTGGTGGCAAGTGGCATCTTGGCAGCTGCACGCTTGACTTTTCTCAGTTCATGGGCAGTTATTTTGCGCCTTGGTTTTTCCACACGCTTCTTGCAACCCTGTTGACTATTTTGAATGAAACGCTTGATTGTTCGATGATCACGCTTCAGAAGCTTTGCAATTTTAAGAGTGCTGCATCCCTCTGCAATATATCTCACTATTTTTTACTTTTCTGAGCCTGTCAAGTCCTTCTTTTGACCCATTTTGCCAAAGGAAAGGAAGTTGCCTAATAATTATGCACACCTGATATAGGGTGTTGATGTCATTAGACCACACCCCTTCTCATTACAGAGATGCACATCACCTAATATGCTTAATTGGTAGTAGGCTTTCGAGCCTATACAGCTTGGAGTAAGACAACATGCATAAAGAGGATGATGTGGTCAAAATACTCATTTGCCTAATAATTCTGCACTCCCTGTATATATACATATTAATCGCATATTATTCTGTTTATATAAGGACTTCTGAGCGCTGTTATCCCCTTGTACATTTACATATATATATATGTTTATATGTGCGTACATAAGTATTTATATGTGTATATACTGTATGTATTTATAAACATAAATATAAACAAAATGCAGATGTATACATATATAGATATATATATATATATATATAAGTGCATTGGAGCCCTTTGCAAGTAAGTAGATGAAAATATGAAAAAGCATATTTATGCAATATTTGAGGTTGAAAAAATACAGAAATCCATCAAGTTCAACCTATACAAATCTTAAAGGGACACTGAAACCACATTTTTTCTTTTGTGATTCAGATAGAGCATGAAATTTTAAGCAACTTTCTAATTTACTCCTATTATCAAATTTTCTTTATTCTCTTGGTATCTTTATTTGAAATGCAAAAATGTAAGTTTAGATGCCAGCCCATTTTTTGTAAACAACCTGGGTTGTCCTTGCTGATTGGTGGATAAATTCATCCGCCAATAAAAAAAGTGCTGTCCAGAACAAAGAAAAATTGATAATAGGAGTAAATTAGAAAGTTGCTTAAAATTGCATGCTCTATCTTAATCAGAAACGAAAAAAATGTGGGTTCAGTGACCCTTTAATATACTTACAAAAAGCTCCAGTTGAGCTTAAATTAATCCAATTAAAAAGGTGACCCAGCTAACAAAAGCAATCATATCCCTGAATTCTGTTTCTAGCCAGAAAGGTATCTAAAACATTTTTAAATGTATCTAAGGTATTGGCATTTACTACCTCCTCAGGAAATGAGTTCCACAATTTAAATGCTCTTACAGTGAAAAAAAAACATTTACGTTAAATGAGATTTGGGGGGATATTTAGCAAAGTGTCAACTGATAATACTCTGAAATCCCGTGTCATATTTGATGCGAGATTGATCCGCCGTAGTTAGCAAAGCGTCAAGATCATCAAATGTTGATGATCGATGGTTGCATCATTACAGATGTTTCGAATTCACATTTGACTCTATTTCACCCTTTTCTCAATTTATCAAACGAGGTACGCTCGTGTCTATTCCGACGCAGCGTACCTAGTTTTCAAACCGCCACCCTTGAGGCCGCGGATGCCATAGAAATCAATGGGAGTCTGAAAACACAGAAAGCTTATGTTCGATGCTGCAAGCGAATGAAGCATATTATATAAAAAAGTAAATTAGAAACTATTAAAATTGTATACTCTTTCTAAATCAAACAATAGTATTGCTCCACATTTGGTGCAATAGTAGATATAGGGATAAAAGTGAAAAATATATTATTACTTATGGATTGTTACATCTTTGTCTCTTATTACAAAGCAAGCGGACAATATTATTGCTTCAAATTTGGTGCAAAGTATTGCTCTATATTTGGTGCACTAGTAGATATGGAGATAAAAATATAAAAAATATTTTACTCATGAATTGACATTGCTTTATACTAGGATATATGACGCAGATATTATTAGATTATTTTCCATGTTTGACATAAAGGGCATTATCACATGATCAATGAAAACATCAAATCAAAACTTACAATACATTTTCTACTCACAATAATCAGCAAATCAAAAATTACAATACTTTTTTTAATCACTATAACCAATCAGATTGCTCAAAAATTGTGTCATTAGTGTTGCAGATAACATTTGTTATTTCTCATAACATTTCATAGATGATCATGGTGCGCATCTCCTTTTCCTTTTAAGGTGGGACTGTTGTTCTTGCTGTGGTGAGGTAACGTTTAAGAGGTCTGTGTTTCCCAGCTTTTAGCCATAGAGGCTCTGTTCTTAAATTCAGCAAAGCTGTTTGAAAGTTTTTGGGACAGTCACATAGTGACATTCTGGGACTGAGAATCCTACGGCTAGATTACGAGTTTTGCGTTAGGCTTAAAAAGCAGCGTTAGCCAGGCTCACTGCTCACTTTTTTGGCCGGACTTGAAAATACCACAAATCCACTTACGTAAATTGCGTATCCTCTTTTTTCAATGGGACTTGCTTAGCGCCGGTATTATGAGTCTGGCAAAAAGTGAGCGGTAGACCCTCTCCTGTCAAGACTGGTAACGCATTCTAAAGTCAGTAGTTAAGAGTTTTACACTACAACGCCATAGCATAAAACTCTTAACTAAAGTGCTAAAATGTACACTAACACCCATAAACTACATATTAACCCCTAAACCGAGGCCCTCCCACATCGCAAAAACACACAAAAAAATTTTTTAACCCCTAATCTGCCGAACCGGACATCGCCGCCACTATAATAAATATATTAACCCCTAAACCGCCGCACTCCCGCCTCGCAAACATTAGTTAAATATTATTAACCTCTAATCTGCCGACCCTAACATCGCAGACACCTACCTTAATTTATTAACCCCTAATCTGCCGCCCCCAATGTCGCCGCCACTATACTAAAGTTATTAACCCCTAAATCTAAGTCTAACCCTAACCCCCCTAACTTAAATATAATTAAAAGAAATCTAAATAAAAATTACTATCATTAACTAAATTATTCCTATTTAAAACTAAATACTTACTATAAAATAAACCCTAAGCTAGCTACAATATAACTAATAGTTACATTGTATCTATCTTAGGGTTTATTTTTATTTTACAGGCAAGTTTGTATTTATTTTAACTAGGTAGAAAAGTTATTAAATAGTTATTTAATAGCTACCTAGCTAAAATAAATACAAATTGACCTGTAAAATAAAACCTAACCTAAGTTACACTAACACCTAACACTACACTATAATTAAATTAATTCCCTAAATTAAATACAATTAAATAAAATTAGCTAAAGTAAAAAAAACAAACAAACACTAAATTACAGAAAATAATAAACAAATTACAAGATTTTTAAACTAATTACACCTAATCTAATCCCACTAACAAAAGAAAAAAGCCCCCCCCAAATAAAAAAGCCCTGCCCTACACTAAATTACAAATAGCCCTTAAAAGGGCCTTTTGCTGGGCATTGCCCCAAAGTAATCAGCTCTTTTACCTTTAAAAAAAATTATAAATCCCCCCCAACATTAAAACCCACCACCCACACAACCAACCCTACTCTAAAACCCACCCAATACCCCCTTAAAACAACCTAACACTAACCCCTTGAAGATCACCTTACCGGGAGAAGTCCTCAACAAAGCCGGGAGAAGTCTTCATCCAAGCCGGGCGAAGTGGTCCTCCAGACGGGCAGAAGTCTTCATCCAGAAGATGCAATCAGGCAATAGAATTGAAGTTCAATCCTATTGACTGATCCAATCAGCCAATAGGATTGAGCTGGCATTCTATTGGCTGTTCCAATCAGCCAATAGAATGCCAGCTCAATCCTATTGGCTGATTGCATCAGCCAATAGGATTTTTTCTACCTTAATTCCGATTGGCTGATAGAATTCTATCAGCCAATCGGAATTGAAAGGGACACAATGTTGGATGACGTCATTTAAAGAAACCTTCATTCAGTGTTAGCCGTCGGATGAAGAGAATGCTCCGCGTCGGATGTCTTGAAGATGGATCCACTCCGCGCCGGAAGGATGAAGATAGAAGATGCCGTCTGGATGAAGACTTCTGCCCGTCTGGAGGACCACTTCGCCCGGCTTGGATGAAGACTTCTCCCGGCTTCGTTGAGGACTTCGGCCCAGTTGGATCAAAACTTCTCCCGGTAAGGTGATCTTCAAGGGGTTAGTGTTAGGTTTTTTTTAAGGGGGTATTGGGTGGGTTTTAGAGTAGGGTTGGTTGTGTGGGTGGTGGGTTTTAATGTTGGGGGGGATTTGTAATTTTTTTTACAGGTAAAAAAGCTGATTACTTTGGGGCAATGCCCCGCAAAAGGCCCTTTTAAGGGCTATTTGTAATTTAGTGTAGGGTAGGGCTTTTTTTATTTGGGGGGGCTTTCTTATTTTGTTAGGGGGATTAGATTAGGTGTAATTAGTTTAAAAATCTTGTCATTTGTTTATTATTTTCTGTAATTTAGTGTTTGTTTTTTTTGTACTTTAGCTAATTTTATTTAATTGTATTTAATTGTATTTAATTTAGGGAATTAATTTAATTATAGTGTAGTGTTAGGTGTAATTGTAACTTAGGTTAGGTTTTATTTTACAGGTACTTTTGTATTTATTTTAGCTAGGTAGTTATTAAATAGTTAATAACTATTTAGTATGTATTCTACCTAGTTAAAATAAATACAAACTTGCCTGTAAAATTAAAATAAATCCTAAAATAGCTACAATGTAACTATTAGTTATATTGTAGCTATCTTAGGGTTTATTTTACAGGTAAGTATTTAGTTTTAAATTGGAATAATTTAGTTAATAATAGGAATATTTTTTTCGATTTCTTTTAATTATATTTAAATAAGGGGGTGTTAGGTTTAGAGTTAGACTTAGGTTTAGGGGTTAATAACTTTAATATAGTGGCAACAATGTTGGGGGCGGCAGATTAGGGGTTAATAAATGTAGGTAGGTGGCGGCGATGTTAGGGCCGGCAGATTAGGGGTTAATAATATTTAACTAATGTTTGCGATGCGGGAGTGGGGCGGTTTAGGGGTTAATATGTTTATTATAGTGGCGGCGACGTTGGGGGCGGCAGAGTAGGGGTTAATAAGTGTAGGTAGGTGGTGGCGACATTGGGGGCAGCAGAGTAGGGGTTAATAAATATAATGTAGGATTCGGCGATCTTGGGGGCAGCAGATTAGGGGTTCATAAGTATAATGTAGGTGGCAGCGGTGTCCGTAGCGGCAGATTAGGGGTTAATAATTATAATGTAGGTGTCTCAATGTCGGGGGCGGCAGATTAGGGGTTAATAAGTGTAAGATTAGGGGTGTTTAGACTCGGGGTTCATGTTAGGGTGTTAGGTGTAGACATAAAATGTATTTCCCCATAGGAATCAATGGGGCTGCGTTAAGGAGTTTTACGCTGCTTTAGGTGTTAGACTTTTTTTCAGCCAGCTCTCCCCGTTGATTTCTATGGGGAAATCGTGCATGAGCACGTTACACCAGCTCACCGCTGACTTAAGCAGCGCTGGTATTGGAGTGCGGTAAGGAGCAAAATTTTGCTCAACGCTCACTTCTTGTCTTTTAACGACGAGTTTGTAAAAACCCGTAATACCAGCGCTGTCTGTAAGTGAGTGGTGAGGGAAAACTGCTCGTTAGCACCGCATAGCCTCTAACGCAAAACTCGTAATCTGGGCCCTAGTTTTTTCGGCATATATCGTATTGTCTACATGACTTATCCAAACCTAATGGTTTTCAGAACATATTGGCTATTTTAATTTTAAACAAGGTGGTAAATATCTGAACTTTCAAATAAGGTGGTATTTTTTTATTTTTATTTTTTTCTGTTTAAAACGTACGGACACATTTTATTACATACTTTTAATCAATTAACACTTTTTACAAAAAAAAAACCAAACAAACACTTTAAAAACTATATATTTTGCCTCTCTGCAACGTTTCAAATGCCAGCCCACAATTAAGGGCTGTCCAACTAGCTGTATAGAACGCCTATCAATTACCTAGTTTTAGCATATATTAGTGCACCCTAACGCATGCGCAGATGTAATACACGGCTTTGATTCTGAACAATGATGTATGGTTTGGAGCTTCTCATCCTATTGCGCATGCACTAGACTCAGCATTTAGAGTGCATGCATTACCCGGAACTGCAGGTAAAGAGAGAACCCAGGTTGCCCACTGTGATTGCCTAATGCAAATTAGCCTCATGGTGGGTTTGGAAATCCACCTACTTTTGACAGGAGATTATGTGGAAACAGTATGAAACGGCAACAGAAGGTATTTGAGCAAAATGTTGTTATTTTAACCTAAGCAATTATCTAATGATAGGTGTTGCCCTTCCTATCCCTTTAAATAGAATTCCTTTTTACTTTAAGATAAATATTGATTGTTAAGTTTGTATCCAACGTATCTATATTCTGGAATTTTTCTTATGAAAAGGCTTTTGCTTTCATGGTTTATATTGTTGCTGCATAAAAACGAGTGCTGCAGTTTTTTGGCAGGATAAATTGGGGTTTCAGAGATCTGCTACAAAGTATTTGGACTTGTAAAGGAGTTTGCTTACATAGTGATAGACAGAAGCCTCTTTATATTATTCTATTCTCCATCTGAATCATGAAAGAAACAATTTGGGTCTCATATCCGTTATCAGTGTTCACACAAAATTTTGCCAGCTGAGTGACATTCTAAAGTAGCCCGGGGGCATTATGTAGTAGCTGGGTAGGGGCAGTGTAATAGTTTGCAATATTCTAACACTTTCTGCTAAGCTCCCCAGGCCGCCCACAGCAGAACGCCATTCCCCCACCGAGGCGATCCTAGCCAGTAGTGTGCTAGCCACCAGGCATAATGCCAGCCGGCCCGCACGGCCACTGGCTAAAAGGTGGAAATGTCACCTCACTGAAAAACAGCGCCCCGCCGTGGGCAGCCCGAGGCGCTCAGAGTGGCATACGCTACAGACAAAGGAACTCTCAGCATGAAGCATTTTATACTCCATGACTGAAAGTCCCCTTTTTTTTTTTTTTTTCAACAAGCTTTATTGACAAAGATAAAGGTTTAACAAGTGCCATGGAATACATCCGGCGTTATACATTTGAATCAGTAAAAGAATAAAAATAAAGGAAAGAACATAAGGTAGAAACAATGCCATCAGATGATCAGAGTCCTGAGGGCCATGGCAATGCGTACCCGGTAATGGTATCTCAATAAAACAGAATAGCTTGTAGAGTCTTTTTTTTTTTTTTCCATAACATGTGGACAGAATGTCCACTAAACATTTGAACTTTGCTATATAACATATTTCAGCTTAACAGTCCTTGCAAATGTGAAAACACTTGAATAAAAGATAACCATCAGTAAAATAATGATTGAAAAGCAAGATTAAAGTTCCAGTGAACCAAACAGGACGTAGGCCCGAGGCAAAATTCCAGATGTATCTAACGTTTTTCGCGCCATTTAAAGTGAATTAAGCAGATCTAAGCAGACAAAGCTGCCCCAGTAGTGGAGTTATGTGGTTGGGGAGGAGTTCTAGTATATGTATAAATATATGTCTCCCAGAATAGGGACATGGCACAGTAGAAGTCCATCCTATTTGTTTTCTGATAATGAAATTTTTCTAGGGACAGGAGAAGTGTAACATTTTGTGACCAGTCTCTCTGTGTTGGAATACAACGCTGTTTCCATAACCTAGGAACCAGTTGCTTAGCCCCGCTTAACATGATATATAATAGAACCTGTCTATACTTACATTTGATCTTAGGCGGGTTGTTAAATAATAGCGTTAGAGGGTTAAAGGGGATGTCTGTTGAAAGGACCTTTTGTATTTCTCTATGAATGTTCTGCCAAAAGGGTTGGAGTATAGGGCAATCCCACCAAATATGGAGGAGTGACCCTGTTTGTTTACAGTCCCTCCAGCATAACGGGTCAGACTGAGGATAAATCTTGGCTAACCTGCTAGGATAGAGGTACCATCTTTCTAGAAGTTTTAAGTTCGTTTCTGTGATACTCATTGAAGAGGGTGCTTTTCCCATTTGTTGAAATATTATTCCCCAGGTCCCTGGAGAGACTTTGTGCCCGAGTTCAATTTCCCATGTTTTAGTGTATGGCGGTAGGTGTTTAGAGTGAAGGGCAATGAGCATTTTGTATATCTTAGAAAGGGAACCCTTCGCTAGTTGTGAAGAGTGGCATAATGTTTCAAAGGGGTTTAAGCCTCTTGTCAAGTTGGGCTTGTCTTTGTGACAAGAGAGGAAGTGAGATAATTGTAGATATTCAAACCATTTGTTAAAAAAAACAATGTTTTTGTCTGCCAAGGCTATTTTGGGTAGGATGGCTCCCTTTTCAATAACTAAGTGACAGGGTAAACCTGTTGTCAGTGTGTATGGTTCGTCTAGCCATTTCTGTGATAGCGGGGGAAAGTCAGTGTTATGTAGTAGTGGGGTTAGTGGTGAAGGGATGGTAGAGATACCTTTCTGAGGGCGCGTGAGGTGATCCCATGAGGAGAGTGTATCGAGTACCAGTGAGGGGGTAAGCGGTGGTAGAGTCCTGCATTGTCTATATGTCCAGCACATAGAACCTAAGCTTCTCGTACTGTTAAGTCATGCTCAAGCCTGACCCATTCCTTATCTGGATTGTTTTTGCACCAATCGACCACTCTGGTCAGTTGTGCTGCCTGTAGATATAATAAGAGGTTAGGTACTCCTAGTCCCCCTTCATCTCTATTCCTATAAATTATGCTTTTAGCTATTCTAGGACGTTTGTGTGCCCATACGAATCCATTTATAAAGGATTGTGCGAAATGTATGTACTGCGGAGGAGGCTGTATGGGTATTATCTGAAACATGTATAGAAAGCGTGGTAGAATACTCATTTTGAAGGCTTGTATCCTACCAAGCCAGGAGAGGTGTTTGTTACGCCAGGCCCCTATATCTGTTCTGATGGAGGTCAAGAGGTGATGGTGGTTTAAGTGAAGTAAGGATTCTCTCGATTTTGTTAAGCGGATCCCTAAGTAATTTATAGAAGTTTGTTGCGACCGGAATTGGTATTCTTTAGTGATCTGCTGGGAGGTCTGGTCAGTGATATTTATGCCTAAGAACTCCGATTTCTGCATGTTAATTTTAAAGTTAGAGAGGGAGCTATAAGTTTCTATAATCGGCAGTAGTGCCCCTAGGGAATGTAAGGGGGAAGTTAGTGAAAATAAAATGTCGTCTGCATAGAGAGTGGATTTATATTGGGTATCTGCAATATGTATGCCATGGACTCCCTCCTCTCTCCTGACCCTGGAGGCCAAAACCTCCATGGCCAGGATAAACAGAATGGGAGACAGAGGGCAGCCCTGTCTCGTTCCGTTTAGTATGGGGAATGCGTCAGATAAAGAATCGTTCAATTTGATTCGGGCTTTCGGTGTCTGATAGAGGGCAAAAATTTTCTCGATAAGTTTTTCACCCAGTCCAAATTTAAATAATGTGGATTTGAGAAACAGCCAGTCTAGCCTATCAAAGGCCTTTTCAGCATCGATGGCAAGGAAGATTGAGGGGATATTTTGTGACTGGGTGTATTCAATCAGGTCTAATATTTTGATGGTGTTGTCTCGAGCTTCTCTACGGGGAACGAAGCCCACCTGATTTAAATGGATTAATTGTGGGAGAAATTTATTGAGTCTGGAGGCTATGAGTTTTGCGTAAAGCTTAATGTCTACATTTAAGAGGGAGATAGGACGAAAGTTAGAGGGGCTATCTGTGGGCTTTCCAGGTTTGGGGATCACTGAAATATGTGCCTCCAGCATGGGAGGGAGGAAAGGATGTTCCTGGTCCACTGAGTTGAATAAAGCGCATAAATGCGGGAGTAGGTTGGGTGCAAACTTTTTATAATAGGCGACGGTGAACCCATCAGGACCCGGGCTTTTACCCGAGGGTAAGTGTTTAAGGATAGTCAAGAGTTCCGTCGTAGTAAAGGGCTCCTCAAGTTCTGCCGCCTGTGCCTCAGTGAGTTGTGGCAAGGGGGTATCTAAAAGATATTCATTTATAGCGCCTCTAATGTCCGTGGGGTGGGCGGATTTGGGGAGGTTGTAGAGTCTAGAGTAATACGTCTCAAATTGAGCAAGAATTTCAGGAGTGGTTTGTACTGTCTGATTTGTGGGAGATTTAATTTGATGTATGAAAGTTTTAAGTTTTTTAAGCTTTAGAGAGTGTGCAAGAAGTTTGCCCGCCCTGTTGCTTTCAAAGTAGAATTTCTGCCTGGTCTTTAGGGCCAATGCGTTGGCTTCGCTAATTTGTTGATCATGGACTGTTTTCCTTGCCTTCTCTAGATCAGCTAATATCTGAGGGGAAGAAGGGTTTCGTTTGTGTTCATACTCAAGTTTGGCTAATAGGGCAGTGGATGTTGCATACAACTGGCGTGCTCTCTTTCTGGCTTGTGCTTGGTGTTTTATGAGTTCCCCTCTAATGTAGCACTTGTGGGCTTCCCATACAACAAAAGGGTCTGTTTCTGGTATAGAATTAAATCGGAAATACTCCTGTAGGAGTTTCTCCACATTGGTAGTGAAGTCTGGGGAGTGCAGTAGTTTCTCGTCTAGTTTCCATTGAAAGGTGCTCTGTGGTGCTGATGGCCAATTTAGTGTTGTTAGTACTGCCGAATGGTCTGACCACACGGTATGGGAGAGTCTGGAGGACAGAACGTTAGTAAGGCCTCTCTGGTTAGTAAGGAGATAATCTATTCTACTATAAGATCTATGAGGGGCTGAGAAAAAGGTGTAATCCCTCTTCTCAGGGTTTTTAAATCTCCAAGTGTCGAATAGTGTTTGTTCAAGCATAAGTTTCCAAAGTTGTTTAAGTGTGTTTTTGGAGGTTGTGGGTTTAGGGTTTGTGGAATCTAAGTGTGGTTGAATAGGAAGATTGAGGTCTCCACCTAGATATAACGCTCCTATTGTGTAGTCTAGAATTTGTGTGAAGCATTTTCTGAAGAACGGGAGTTGCCTAGTGTTGGGGGCATATAAATTAATCAGCGTCACCGGGGAGCCATATAGTAGGCCAGTCACACATAAAAATCTGCCCTCTGTGTCCGTATAAGTATTTATAGGGGTAAAGGATATTTGTCTGCTGATAAGGATGCTCACCCCGTTGCGTTTGTGATCAAATGAGCTGTGAAAACATTGGGTGAAATAGCCTCCAAAGTATTTTGGTTCTTTATGCCTCAAAAAGTGTGTCTCTTGTAAAAAGAGAATATCCCCACCTTTTCTACGCAAATCCCTCATTGCCAATGAGCGCTTCTGCGCAGAGTTTAGGCCCTTAGTGTTTTGGCTCAATAGAGTGATTGTTTTAGTGTTTTCTCTCATAATGGTGTTGTGTTTGGTTCCCATGGGGAGGAAGGTGCCAATGGTGGTGTAAATAAAGATGTGTGTGTAATACAGTGCAAGTGTAATTTTCTGGATAAGCCAACGGGCCCACGTCTGTTACATAGCAAAAATAACCTAAACAAAAACAAACAATAAAGTATACATTGTCTCATAGAATTTCTAGATACTAATGAATGCATTTTAATAAGTAGTACTTAAGGGGAGGGATTATAACCCGCTCCATGAAAAAGGTATTATACTGCGAAATCTAACTAGTGCTCGGTTGCATGGAGTCATTGCTACTTATAAAATGTGGCAAACAGTCCCGGGGTTAACATGAAAGGAGAAAAACATAATAAACCTTTAAACCTGTAGTCTTGTTAGCAGTGCAAACATATGAACAGTTAAAATTATACATTACCCATATGATCAGCTAGAATACCAGGCCAAACTACTAACAGCTTATTCAAAGTGTGAATAGGGTCAGTTCAGGAGGAGAACTTGCTAAGATGTATCCTTAGAGGACAGACCAGAGGGTCTGGCCTGCAGTTTGGGCTTAGATCTGGAGGATGCTCGTTGCCAGTCTCCAGCAGCATAATTTGCTGGCCTCTTTTTAGGGGGTTCAAGAGTGTCCTCTGCCAGAAGACCTTCTGGGGGTTCAATTTCTAGTGCAAGGCAAAATGCACTAACGTCGTCCAGGGTCCTACAGACTAGCTTTCTGTTTCCATGTAGCACATATAGGTGGAATATATATAGGGGAAACCCCACCTGTAGAGGATTTTCTTCTGCCGAAGGAGTGATGTCACGGGGGCGAGATCTCTTCTCCTTTGTAATGTCCGTTGGGACAGGTCCTGATAAAATTGAAGGACGACCCCCCTAAATTTCACAGGTTGGTGCTTACGTGAAAGATTCAGGAGTTCTTCTTTTTCTCTGAATTCTTTGAACTTCATGATGATATCCCTTGGGGGGGCCGTGTCCGGTGGCTTTGGTCTAAGGGCCCTGTGGGCTCTGACCCAAGGTATATCAGTGGATGGAGAGGTGTTCCTAAGGTGTGCGAATAGTGCTGGAAGGTAAATTGGGAAGTCTTTAGGTAGTACCGACTCGGGCACACCTCTGATTCTTAGGTTTTTGCGACGGCTTCTATTCTCCAGATCTTCAATTTTGTCGAAGAGATCTGCTATAAGAGTTGCGTGTTGGCTTGTAGAAGCTTGATTCGAATTAATCTCTTCTTGAAGGTGGTCTGTAAATTCTTCCAAAGCCTCTACTCTGTTCCCTACAGAGTGAAGGTCCTGTTTTATTTCTGCTATCTCTTCACGGATGCACGAGCGGATTATGTCCGCAATGTCCTGTTTGGACGCTAATGTAGAGAGGATGGTGTTTGGAATAAGTGTGCCTTCCTCTGCACCTTCCATATTTGGTTGTGGCGTCTGAGCCCTTTTCAGTGGTGATTTACTGATCTCTTCTCCTATAGCAGCTTTTGTGTTTGTGGGAGAGAAATACTGGGCGACCATGCTGTCTCTATGGTTGTGCGGTTTGGGTAATTTGTTGGGTTTGGTAGAGCGCTTAGTATTCATTTTGTCACACTGAACGCAAAGGAATAAGTATGCTTGATGCCCTAATCAAAGACAAATGTGATGGTGCTTTACAAACAAGAGTGGTATACAGTATGGTCAGCGA
This sequence comes from Bombina bombina, assembly GCF_027579735.1. Lineage (NCBI taxonomy): Eukaryota > Metazoa > Chordata > Amphibia > Anura > Bombinatoridae > Bombina > Bombina bombina. The sequence continues at coordinate 79,815,233 of NC_069506.1, read as the reverse complement.
GTTGCATTACAACTTCCACCGGTGTAGATGGTAAAATGAGGGCAGATGTCACTTGGTATAATAACAGCCCAGGGGGAAGAGCAGTCTCCACAACTAACGTGGCAGCCGTTGTAACTTTAACCGGTATTAAGTATGCATTTGTTTCATTTTACTTTACTTTATCAGGGCTCTGGTGTTGCAGTGCAAACTGTATCTCACCCTTTTTAGAACAGTCCTCTATGATGGCGTCCGCCCTCCCTGAGCAGCGTGATGGCGGCCCCTTCAATGCGCGCCCGCTTCGTTGCGGACTAATGTGTCACACTGTGAGGGAATAAAGTTGTCTCTGCTGCTTCGCGCATTTGCGCTCCGTGATGCTGGGTAATGAGATGAGGTTTACTCCATAGCGATCGCTAGGCTGGTTCCGTTCCGGCACAGAGGCCTGTGATCTGTCGGGTAGTTTCCAGATGCGTCACTAGTAGTGAACGTGATAGTGCCCGCATCAAACTTCTTAGAATCAATTAAAAAAAGTGATCATGGGGTTCTCCATAGCCTTTCACTGAGTCATGCCATGTATATTAAAATTAGGGCTAATGCAACCATTGTGAGCAATTCTGTGGAGCTGGGTCACAGAGCTCAGAGATTACACAGCCTCCATTGCTGCTGCTGGCTCCGCCCTCCAAGGTGGTATTTTTATTTTTTGCTAGCGGATTTAAAGGGAGACATACCTAATTTTTAAACATACTATCTTTCTGAATATATATGGTTGTTTGAATGTATTGAACATATTAAAAACACTTTTGCTGGGGTCGGAGCCAGCTACTAGACAGTACAGACGTGTTTTCATGTAGCTCCTGGTTCTTAAGCTGTTTTATGGATTAACATATTAATTAAAAGCTTAAAACTTTCTCTTTCTCGTATCCTGTAGACCTCAGATACCTGCCTAACGCTGCACAGGAGACAGAAACGCACAATTTCTGCAGATATTTGAACAACATGTACCCCTAAGTGATGCCATGCGGTCCGGACCACCATGCAGCATACCGCACTTCTCCTATAACCTCTAGTCAGCTTGACCTGCCAAAGATTATCAGCTATTCTGCAGTATCATGGAGGATCTTCATGAAATCAGAGCCCTGCTCATAGAATTACAGCTTCGCATGACGAGCCAATTTAATTGCTTGAGTAACGTCATACGATGCGGTTATGAGCATAAAGAGGCACCTACAGTGGTAATGGAGGAACGAGCGGATCTCCGGTTTCACCCACAGACTTCTCAAGCTCTACTTACTGTGAACCAGAATACTACGATACCGCCATACAAGATTTTGGTATCCTCCTCTCCTGGGATCCCTCATGCACTAGGTGATACTGTCTACTTTTGGGAAAGAGTAGGATCTCAGCTGCCTGGCGTGTCATCATCTAAGTATGATAGCAGCCTTTTTGTCACCCTAAATGTGATGAGATCTGGTCCAAGCTTAGATTATTATGCGATCCCCCGCAACTTGGGCTCTAGCACTTACTCTCCCTGGTATCCTAACTTTGCGACTAATGTACTGTTTGTAGAGGAGGGGACGCTGCACACACACGGCTCAGGGCCTGTTACCGGGCTTATCACACAGATTTGGTCAGCTCACGTTCCAGATGGCCGCACAGCTTCCGGGCTGACCTTCCCAGTGGCTCTGAGGTTTCTGGACCTTAGAACCGGAGCAGGGTATAGAATGCGAAAGTGTTCCTCAGTACTTACACCGCATGCTCTGCCCCTGTTGCCTGCTAGATCTCACAGGAAGATCTCCATTGGAATCGGTTAGATACACGCTGCAAGTCTCTCTGCATTCTGAGCTGCTCTAGCAACCTAGACCTCTAAACCTAACTTATTGCCTTACTAGAAGAGCTCTTGCCAATCAGAGTGATTTTTTTTGAACTGTATTTATTTGTTTTATTACTATGATGCCAGTAACTAGTCGACATCTCCCTTACAGGGCTCTTACAGCATACTTATGGCTTTTGGACCTGCTTCTTCGCAGCAAGTGTATGATTAACCCCTGGTATTCAAGCCAATAATAGTCTAGATCTACTGGCAAATCTTATTATTAGATATATATAACAAGATCTCTCTTGGCATATCCTATAATTGCTAATGACGATATGGTTAACATGTCTGACGTGGTGTGTAGTGTTTTATTTTGTACATATGGTTTCAATTTAACTGTGTTCTTCTCCTACTTCCTACTGGCAGTACTTGAAATCGTTATATTAATATTTAGTCATTGTTAACTTATAAATGTAACTTTAATATTTACCACTTATTGAGAATGCACATTGCTGATCCTTATTCTGGTGTCTTATGTTTTGTTGGATGCAGTTCCTATTGTTCTTTATCAACTATATGATAGTAATATGTACACCTATTAATTAAGGCTCAAAATAGCATTATATCTCCTTTAACTGCTAGCAACACTCTATAGACAGCTATCTCTTGTTCTACCTCCTAGATCTTACTAATTTCATAACATTAATCTAGCTTAATTTATCTCCTCTTGTGGATAGTTAGCTCTCATGGAACATGTATATCACTATGCACTAGTGCTTTTGGGTTTCATTTTACTTTTTCTAGATAGCTAGTTCGCATGGCGCATATACACTGCATCCCACTAGTATAACCGGGGTTTATTTTACCTCATCAACATATTTAGCTCTTCATAATATCCGTAGTAATATCAGTGAGTATATATGTAATCTAGACTCTCCCTAGTATGTCCCGGTTCTCTATAACGTGTTTAATAGTTATTGTTGTTTATATGGGTGCACGTGACCTTTCTTTTGCCTAAATGTTGTGTTATATTTATATTATTTGTCACTGGCTATCATTTTCTGTGACTATATGACTGTCATTCCTAATTTATCTATGGTTTTACTCACACTACTAGTACATAATAGTTGTCTTGATTGAGCCTCTCTCCTCCCTTTCCCGCCGGTACTTATGCCTGCGGGTCATATCCCTTCTCCTTTTCCAGCATCGCCTTTAGGTAGCACTCCCCTAGGAGAGGGGCTCACCCAGAAATTCCCCAGGCCCCCCAGTCTCCGACTACTCTAACGTCCCCCCTCCACTTGATAATATATTGTATGTTGCTAGGCCCCCTCTATCGGAATACAAGGGTTTAGATGAGTGTGATTTTATTTATATTAAGTAATAACACTCTAGTCCCATCTAAATTTGTCCATGGTATGGACATACTAACTGGCTCCCCCCCCCCACCCCCCCCTATTACATTCTGAGCGGCTCTTGCCCGCTGCATCCCTCTTCCCCATATAACTATAGAGTCACCCCCTCCCTAGTCTTATCCTTATCTGTTTAACTACCTTACTTTTCTTTGTATATAACTAGGAGAGGATCATTTTTACTTACTTTACATCTGTTATACTCTAAAACAAAACTGAAGTCTCTTTATGTGATAGCCCATATTTTATGGAAATGTTTGAGATACTAGAATACATTGTCTCCTAATTATGCTCTGTACACATTGTTTCGTGAATGTTTTGAGACATACCCTATACTCTGTATTGGTTTTTGACTTCAATAAAAAATAATTAAAAAAAAAAAAAAACACTTTTGCTGATATACAAACGTATATAGATATATTGCTGCTATTACATTGCTGCTATGTTGTTGATATATATTTTTCCTGTTTTTATGTACATGATCCTATTTATATCAAATATCTTTATCTTTTGAGATCTATTGAGATTTATTCTAAGTGTCAGCTGACAAGCGCCCTTTTCATTTTTATTTTTTATCCAATTCTTAACTTTAAGCTTGTGAGCAGCTTATTAGAAAAGAGGCTAGACACCCCCTGTGCTCTCCCTACCCCCTAATTATTTTTGTATACGGGATGGACAAGTACTTCCCGAAGAGAATTGAAGGAGTACGTGGAGTCGCACATGACGATTGTGACAAGATCGTCTATGAAATGTTGAGATGAATGTATTGTGTCTCGGGTGTGAGAAGGTTGCGTCGTCATTGTCTCCAGAGGTTTTCGAACCTTAGACGGCGCGAATAGGAACACTTCAGGGTGCTACAATCGCTCATTAGGGCCTGTCAGTAGCATTTATTATATTGTGTATTATACTTATAAATTATGTATATTTCAATGACACTGAACCCACATATTTTATTTCATGGTAGAGCATGGAATTTTAATCTACTTTTAATGCTATTATTCATTTTATTTCATTCTCTTTCGATCTTTATTCGAAAATCAAGAATGTAAGTTTAGTAGCAGGCCCATTTCATTTTCAAATCATGGGTTGTTCTTGCTGATTGGCGGTTAAATGGCAGCCATCAATAAAAAAAATGCTGTGCAGGGTGCTGAAACTAAAATTGGCTGCCTCCTTATCTTAGATACCTTATTTTTTAAATAAAGATAGCCATGGAAAGAATAAAAATTGATAATATGCGTAAATAAGAAGGTTGATTAAAAATTCATGCTCTATCTGAATCATAAAATAAAAAAATAATATATATATATATATATATATATATATATATATACTGCATGTATATACTGTATATAGGTTGTTATTTTAATCAGAGGAAATAAAGATTACATACATTACAGCTACAGATACATTACACAAAAGAAAAAATATCACATGGATCTAATGTTGACATACACCTTTATATGTTGACAGATTTCAGACAGCCAAGAGACAGAATCCCCCGGTACATCAGTCCAGTGTCAATGGCGACACCAAGGAGCAACCGGTCTTCTCCCCCGCTGCCATTGACACTGCTTGAGGGTCATCTATAGGATGAGTCAGGGACAGATGTGGATGCCCCTGATATCCAAGGTAATTTTCAAGTATAATACTAATGCAAACAATTCAAGAGAACAAGGGGGCGCTCTATAGCCAAATGGAAGAAACTGTGAAACTGTCCACTATTTGGTTTTATAAAACCACAAATAATTATAATTAATTTTGGTATAAAACTAAGTGAAACCCAATATTTCAAGTATATACAACTAAGTCAAACCCAATGTTCCGAGGGTGGTTATTCCAGGAAAGTCCCAGTAAAGAGTTCCAGTTCTTAAACAACAAATGATGTGGGATATCTAAAAAGGTAAAGTGATGTTATCAATATGGTACAGTTATTCTGCTGCTCTCCTCCTCACAGGATTATCCAGAACTGTAAAGAAATTGGAAAACAAGAGGGGCGCCTCATGTGTGTATCAATATGCCAAACAATCAGATATAAGAATAGCCAAGTGGGTACTTAAATTTGGCCCAAGTACACTTATGTTCTAGTAGATGCAGGCCGGTAACTTGGGGTGTACCAGCTTACCCTCTCCAAGCATAGGTAGATTTAGAGCAGGGGGCTCCTGCTACACTCAGGGTGAGTGATGTCTGTGGCAGTAGTGCAAACTGCCCAAGAAAGTGATAAACCAAAGCTTGTATAAAACAAGTTAGTTTATTAAAAACACCATTAAAAACATTAACAAGTAATGGTTAAAATGCAACTCGTTTTTCAGCCCCAACATGGTCTGTTTCATCACTGATGAAACAGCCCATGTTGGGGCTGAGAAACGCGTTGCATTTTAACCATTGCTTGTTAATGTTTTTAAGTATAATACTATGTTTGCATTATTTAACATTAAAAAGGGATTTTCTACAGGTTGATTAATGATGCAGGTTAATGTAATGAATTATGTTTTAGAATTAAAATGTTTGTACAGGTTTTTCATCATGTGTTCATAACAGACTACAACAATGATGTGTATAATATAGGCCTTGTCACATATTCCTCATACTAACAATGATTTGTGTTTGTGCTTCATCTCTGATAGACGACCAAGTACCAGGGCAGGATCCTGATCCTGACCCCAGCCATCTCGCCAGCGCTGGCAGATGAGGAGGTGGCTGTAACACTATGTAAGAAAATATATTATGTTTTAACACTTGATAAATAATTGGTAGAACATATTTTTTGTTTTGTGTTTTTTAACAATGATGTGTATAATATAGGCCTTGTCACATATTCCTCATACTAACAATGATTTGTGTTTGTGCTTCATCTCTGATAGACGACCAAGTACCAGGGCAGGATCCTGATCCTGACCCCAGCCATCTCGCCAGCGCTGGCAGATGAGGAGGTGGCTGTAACACTATGTAAGAAAATATATTATGTTTTAACACTTGATAAATAATTGGTAGAACATATTTTTTGTTTTGTGTTTTTTAACAATGATGTGTATAATATAGGCCTTGTCACATTTTCCGCATACTAAAAATGATTTGTGTCTGTGCTTGATTTTTGACAGCTGACTATATGGCAATAGCATACCTCCCAACATTTCAAAATTCAAAAGAGGGACACCCCCCCCCCCCGCGGCAAAAAATTGACATGTGGTGGGCGGGGCTTAAAAATCATAAGACCAAAGTAATATAAATAAAATTCTAAATAAAGTCATAGATTTTAATACACTTAGGCAGCAAATCAAACACAAGCTCAAACCACTGGTATAGCTTTGTGAGCTCTGTATTTAATTATCCTTTGCAAAGACATTGCTAAATATTTTTATCTTAATTGGACATTTAATAATAAATTCTTTAAAACTGCTCTCTGCATTCCCCATTTATATTCTAAATTCTGGCCTTTAAAGTCAGCAAAAATGCACAGTAGCACACTACATAGCATACACTTACACATGCAGATACACACACACTACATAGCATACACTTATACATGCAGATACACACACACACTACATAGCATACACTTACACATGCAGATACACACACACTACATAGCATACACTTATACATGCAGATACACACACATTACATAGCATACACTTATACATGCAGATACACACACACTACATAGCATACACTTATACATGCAGATACACACACATTACATAGCATACACTTATACATGCAGATACACACACATTACATAGCATACACTTATACATGCAGATACACACACACTACATAGCATACACTTACACATGAAGATACACACACTACATAGCATACACTTACACATGAAGATACACACACACACTACATAGCATACACTTATACATGCAGATGCACACACACATTACATAGCATACACTTATACACTTATACGGGCAGCATACACTTATACATGCAGATACACAGACACTACATAGTATACACTTATACATGCAGATGCACACACACATTACATAGCATACACTTATACACTTATACGGGCAGCATACACTTATACATGCAGATACACAGACACTACATAGTATACACTTATACGGGCAGACACACACACACTACATAGCATAAACTTATACATACAGATACACACACACAGTTATGGATACAGATAGACACACGCACTACATTCATTGTATGGGGTCCTGGGTTGGCAAGCACATTAGCTGGCAGTCTGCGGCTGCCACTGTTTGTTACCCTGGTATTAGCACTGCTCATTGTATAAAACTGAAGGCATGCTAGTATTATCCCCAGGGGTTAGACATCATCACTACCAGAGGTAGGTTAGAGAGGTCACCATTACCCGTGGTCAGAGTGTATATAGCCTTCTTACTCCTGCTTAACCCACACACCATTCTTTTTACACAGGGAAACAGGTATCTAACCCTGTGAGAGCAAAGCCAGCTGCTTCTTAGTATGGGCCCAACAGAATTTAAAAAAAAAAAAAAAAAAATTTTTTTTTTTTTTTTTTAATGCCTGGGGCAAATCGGGACAGATGGCTAGCAACTCGGGACAGAGGGACAGACCTCTAAAATCGGGACTGTCCCGCGAAAATCGGGACAGTTGGGGGGTATGCAATAGTTTTTCAATAATATAATACATTAGAAAGAGCACTGGATGGCAAAACTATTTCCTGTTGTGTAGTTCTAGAGGCACCTATCTAGATACAGTATCTCTTCAACAAAAAATAACATAAGAAGGGAGCAAATTTGATGATAGAAATGAATTGGAAACATTTTTACATTTGTATTCTTTATTTGAATAATGACATTTTTTATGTCCCTTTAAAATGTATCTTCCAACAATTTATAGTTAAAGGCACAGCGTACTGTGTTTTTTTTCTCCCTCCTTTAATATATTCTCAGTGATCTATTTTACTTGCAGGGGTGTATTAAATAGTTTACAAATAGCTCCTTTACTTTTATTTTGTCATTTGAGAGAGCCATTTTTGTTTGTAATTCTCTCTGAAATGTCAGTACTTAAGTACTGGTTATAGAAAAGCAATGTAAACAAGGTTTGAGAAAAAAATAAAACTCTCAGGTTGGACAGACATGTTCTATAATGTTAATAATCCATTCTCTCTAGGGGAATAAAAAAAATGTCAGTCTAGACGGTGTTTTCCACGCCAATACTCGCAGTCCTTATGGAATTCTATTTAAAAAATGGACTGTCCCTGAAAGTGGCGAGATGTAATCCCATAGAAATAATGATAGCTCTCTGCTATGTAAAAGTTCACAATGGAGAACAAAATATAAAAGGGAAAACTCAGTATATTTATTTATCACAATAAATAAAAATCAAATTTGTCTGTTTTCAGTGCACTGTAACTTAAACTCACTTTTATTTTCATATGCATAGGTTTTGCTTACAAAGTAATTAGCGGTTTAAGTATTTTTATAAATGCTTGTCCACTTTTAAGTTGTGAGAAAAATCAGTGAGAACTCTAGGGTGAAAATGTTTACAGAATTACGCTGGGATTTTAGAGACAATTTCATATACACCCATGGTACGCTTATGTTGCAATAAAACAACAATAAGGATTAGGCGCAGGAACCCTTGTGCACAGTAAAAAAGCTGTGTAACTCCATGGAAGCCTTAACAAACATCTAACGCATGCGCAATATCAACCCTAAACCACCATCCCCCAACATCGCAATATCTAATAAAATGTATTAACCCCTAAACCGCCATACTTCCACATAACAATCACAAATAAAATGCATTAACCCATAAATTGCAATCCCCCACAACGCAAAGTATGTCATTAAACTATTAACCCCTAAACCGCTATCCCACCACAATGCAAAGTACCTAACTAAACTTTTAACCCCTACACCGCCATCCCACCACAAAGCAAATTACCTAATTAAACTAATAACCCCTAAACCGCCACCCCCCCACAATGCAAAGTATCTAATTAAACTATTAACCCCTAAACCACCATCCCCCACAACACAAAGTATTAAACTAATAAATTAATCCCTAACCTAAAACCCCCTAACTTAACCCCAATTAAAATACACATAAATAAAAATATACTAACTACCATTAAAAAAAAATACCCTAAGATTACAGAAAATAAAAAAACTAACATTACTAGAAATAATAAATCCTAACATTACCAAAAAAACCCCACTGAAATTACAAAAAATAAAAAAAGCTACCATTAAAAAAACCACTAAATTATCCAAAATAAAAAAATATTCCTATTTTAATACCCCTGTTAAAAAAAACACCCCAAAATAAAAAAAAACCTAATCTAGAAATGAACTACCAATAGCCCTTAAAAGGGCCTTTTGTAGGGAATTTCCCTAAAGAGCTCTTTTGCAAAAAAATAAATAAAGACATGACCCCCTAACATTACAACCCCCACCCCCCCAACCCCCTAAAATAAAAAAATCCTAAATTTAAAAACCTAATCTACCCATTGCCCCAAATTGGGCATTTGGGTGGGCATGATGGGCGGCGATCCATCTTCATCCCGGCAGCGAAACATCTTCATCCAATGCGGGACAATCTTCTTCAATCTTCATCCCGGCCGCGGTCCATTTTCTATCTTCATCCCGGTGGCGGCCACGGTTACCCTTGCATTCCTATAGGCTGAATTGATTCTTCAAATTCAAATCAGCCAATAGGATGAAAGCTGCTTTCATCCTATTGGCTGATTTGAATTTGAAGAATTAAATCAGCCAATAGGAATGTAAGGGTACCCCTATATAAAAGGGGTACCTCGCATTCAATCTTCAGTGTGCGGCTGGAGATCGCATGAAGAGGACCTCCGTGTCGCCTGAATAAAGATAAGAACCAACATCACCACTGCTGTCACAGGGATGAAGATGTTTTCATCCGTGACGGATGAAGATGTTTTGCCGCTGGGATTAAGATGGATCGCCGCCCTTCATCAATGATGAGTATCAATTTTGGGGTTGATATTAGGTTTTTTTTGGGGTGGGATTAATTTTTTTCGATTAGGGATTTTTTTATTTTTAATGGGCAGAAAAAGAGCTGAATTACCTTTTTTTTTTTTTTTTTTTCCGTTTCAAAGTTTCTTTATTTAGTGTCATTCAGCATACAAATCAAGACTAGATCTTCTGCCCACTGCCCATTAGTCTGTGTTCGAGTACCAAGTGTTTTAAATGTCCTTTTGGGACTCCATTGTATCATGTCCCCGAGTGGCAAGCCTGCAAAGTCATACACCCTTCTCATTTATACACTGTTGGAAATTCAGTGTTGTCTCCCCTTAGTGCACTAATTATATCTAGAGTGTGATGAAGGTTTGCGTTTTCTGCATGTCCTGTGTGTTTTCATATGTTTGTGGATCGGGTGCCTGCGCATCTTATGCTGGGAGTGTATTGCTTCCACATATCTACCATTAATTCATGGGTATCTATAGTGCCTGATCTAAGATGGTGATATCTCTCTAGCTGCATTAGGTTTTCTACTTGTGCCCTCCATTCTGACACCGTGGGTACTGTGTCGGTTTTCCAATGCTTTGGGATTAGTATTTTAGCGCAGTTGATCAACAATATCAACAGTGTTTTTGCTATGCTATTATTGAGTTTGGAAATTGCCATATAGAAAAGGATTAGCGGGTCATTGGGTAACTGTTTCCCTATTATGTCTGACATTTATTTGAGTACCTCCACCCAGAATGTGTCCAGTCTGTCACATTTCCACCAAATATGTATGGGATCTCCCACCTCGCCACACCCTCTCCAACACTTATTACTCGCCATCTTATAGATCTTGTGGAGTCTACTAGGAGTGAGGTACCATCTTGTAAGAAATTTGTAGTTTGTCTCTAGTACCCTTGTAGATATGGATATTTTCTTAGTGGCCAGATATGCTCTATACCAGTCCTTAGACGATATATTGATTCCCAGTTCTTTCTCCCATGCTCTAGTCTAGTATATGATGGGAGCTGTTGCTCGTCGATTATTGTTAGTTGTTTGTATAGTATGGATATTGCGTGTCTGGGGTGTGTTGTTCTGAAGACATAGGTTTTCAAATGGTGTTAACTGTCTAGTTAATTGCTGTTTGTGAGGGTGGGTATTAATGTAGTGGCACATCTGCGTGTATGAGTACCAGTTCATGGTTATGTCCGGGTGACTTTCCTTAATTTCTTCCAATGTCCTAAGTTTTCTGTACTGGTGAAATATTGCTATGGTTCTATTTTTAATGTGGCTACCATGCTCTGTATGGGTGTCTTTATAGTTCCAGGGTAGTGTGGTATTGTTATATATAGGTAACATTAGGGAAAATGCATTTGATATATTTGTGGAGGTGGCCGTCAATTTGTCCCATATTGCGAAAAATTCTGTCAGCATGGGGTACTGTTGTATTATTTCAGGTCTTTGTTTATTGGGGGTCCATGCCGTAGTTCCGGCATTACTTACCCCTAAGATGTGTTGGTTAAGTTGGACCCACTGTTTATGCACATTATTTGTGCACCAGTCTCTGCCTATGTAAAGCTATAGCTACCTTGTATGTGTGTATATTGGGTACCCCCAGTCCCCCCCTCTCCCTAGGCAAATACATGGTTTGTTTCACAATTTGCGGCCTAATTCCCTGCCATATAAATTGTTTAATTAGTGATTGTATCTGGGTTAGGTAGTTAAGTGGCAAGTGTCTAGGTGTTGTCTGCAGTAAATATAATATTGTGGGGAGGGCATTCATTTTTATTACGTTTATTCTGCCCACCCATGAGATAGACTTGTTCTTCCAACTGGAAAGATCCGCCACCAAATTCTCCTCAAATTTTTTATAATTGGCCTGAAATACTATCTTTGGGTCTGGTGCGAGGTAAATACCTAGGTATTTAAGTTTCAAATTTTGCCTTTTTAAGGGGCAATCGGGTATTAATTGGTTAAGTGTCTTCATCGTATGTTACATTTATCATTTCGGACTTGGTGGTATTAACTAGAAAGTTGGATACCTGCCCAAATTCTCGAAATTTTTCTATTGCATTTGGCAAGGCTAGTTCTACGTTCGTGAGTGTAAGGAGGACATCGTCCGCGTATAGAGCTAGCTTGTGTTGAGTGTTACCTATTAAGACACCTGTCACCTGTTTGTTGTTTCTTATTTTCTGCGCCAGTGTCTATCGTTAGCACAAAGAGCACAGGGAAAAGCGGGCACCCCTGCCTCGTCCCATTCCCTATACAGATTTTTTCTGACAGAAGGCCATTTACTTTAACTTTGGCTGTGGGATGTGTATACAAAGAGAAAACTTGAGTTAAAAATTTGTTGCCGAATTTCATTTTTTGCATGGCTTCTTTTAGAAATTGCCAATTTACCCTATCAAATACTTTCTCAGCATTTGTGGAGACTATTACCGCCGGGATTTGGTTAGTTTTGACATAAGATATGATTTGAAGGGCTTTTAATGTATTATCCCGCGCCTCTCTTCCCAGTACAAACCCCACCTGGTCAGTGTTGATCAGTTTGGGTAGGTATTGGTTAATCCTATTAGCTAGAATTTTGGCAAAGATTTTGATGTCAGAGTTCAGAAGTGATATCGAACGGAAATGCTCGGGCCTGTCTGTTTGTTTTCCTGGCTTCGGCAAAACAGTTACGTGGGCCTCTAGCATGTTTTCTGTAAAGCCTCTCGTTTGTGTGAACAAATTAAATAAATTTGCTAGGGGTGTTACTAGGTGTTCTATGTACTTTTTATAGTACATCATACCGAAGCCATCCGGTCCCGGGCTCTTCCCACTCGGCATAGCCTGAATTGCTTTTTTTATTTTGTCTGTTGTGTTAGGGGAGTCCAAGCTGTCTACTTCCTCTTTCTCTAAGGCAGGGAGGTCTAGGTCTGCCAAGTATGTCTCTATGGAATGTGATGTAGCAGTGTCTTGTATGTTATAAAGTGTTGTGTAGTATTGCCAAAATACCTCAGCAATACTCTTGCTATCCCTATGCGTGTTGCCCTGCTTATCCGAAATGAAATGCACATATGTATTAAGTTGCCACCTCCTAAGGGCCCTGGCTAATGAAGTACCCGCCTTGTCCTGTACGTTGAAATATTTCTGTTTCAGTAGTGTGGACTTGAGTTGATATTCTTTAGTGAGGTGATTTTTAAAGGATTGTCTAATTTTTGTTAGGGATTCTAATATAGTGACGGACTGCGGGTCTTGTTTATGTTGTTTCTCCCAGTAGCCAATTTGCGCCAGTGTTGAGTTCAGGTATTGTCTTTTTTCCCTTTTTTCCCTAGCCTTGAGTGCTATAAGTTCACCCCTCATTACACACTTGTGGGCTTCCCATATAGTGGATGGGGCTATTTCCTCTGTGTTGTTCTCCTTAAAGTAGTTGTCCAATGTTTTCTCTACCGCCCTGGTAGTCAGTGTGTGTTCTAGCATGTACTCATCTAGTCTCCAAATATATGGTTTGTGAGGCAAATCTGGCCACTCGACCGTGCATTGCACAGGTGCATGGTCCGACCATGTGATCTGTAGAATTTTGGTGTCTGTAACCATAGCTAGTCCTGTTTGGTCTGTAAGTATGTAATCTATTCTTGTGTATGTGTTGTGCGGGTGTGAGTAGAATGTATAATCTTTGGTGTTGGGGTTAATTGTTCTCCATACGTCATGAAGTCTCAGTTGTTGGATGTGACTATTTACTGACTTAATCACCTTCTTGGAAGTACTAGTGATCCCGGTTGAGGTATCAATAATAGGGTCTAACGGCAAGTTAAAATCCCCACCAATAAATAGAGTTCCCTTGACATGCACTAATAATGATTGGAATATAGTTCTAAATGTGTGGTGTTGGTCTTTATTTGGTAAGTACACATTTGTGAATGTGACTGGTTTGTTGTATAGGAGACCCACTATTATTAAGTATCTCCCATCTTTATCCCTTTCTATGTAGGTGGCTTGGAATTGTAGGGAGTTTTTATGGTATGTTCTGATCTCTGAGGACTGATGTAATGAAATGTAAGTCTCTCCTCTTCTGCAGAGTAGTAAGGGCTCAGGTCAGCAAAAACTTGTATGTGATTACCTGCATGTGTAATCTTCTGTTTTTGCCTCGCATGACAAAGGATTTCCTCTTTATCCTTATGGTTGAGTATCTTCAGAATTATGTCTCTAGGGGGTGCCCTCGGTGGTGGCTTAGCTCTTAACGCCCTGTGTGCCCTTTCAATTTTTACATCTGGTGCACTATTAGTGCCTTTTATTGTGCGGAACAGATCTTGCAGGCAGCCCTCAATTGCAGATGGTTGTACTGACTCAGGGATACCGCATGTACGTAAATTATTACGCCTGCCCCTGTTGTCCAGGTACTCTACTTTTTCCAGTAAGTGGTGTATTGTTTCTTGTTGGTCGTATACCATTTTTGAGATATGCTGAACATCATTGCATGTGGTGTTGTGGTATTCTTCTAGTGCCGAAACTCTGCTAGTTACCTTTGAGATGTCCTTTTTTAACTCACCGTACCAACTCTTGACCTCCCCTACAATTTCTTTGATATCTTCCTGTGTGCATAATGAGTTAATGTCCTCTTTAGTCAGAATTTGAGATGTACTTGTGGTGGGGGGTGGTTGTTGTAGATCTGACTCCATCTTTTGTGTGTTGCTGGCTGGCTCCTGTGACTTTAGGTACTGCTGTGTTGGCTTAGTTTTCTGGCTTGTGTGATCTGCGTCCTGGCATGGCCAGTACTAGGGGTATTTAGTGGGTCTTTTATCTAAGTTATTGTTGCTGTCTGTCCCTGCTTTATCCTCCTATCTGGATGTGCTTATGGGAGTAGCTTTATATGCTGCTGTCCTTTTCTGTGGGGCAAGTGTGAGCGTTGTAGTCTAAGTCTTAGCCCTTATCATTATACTTTGGGCCTGAATTGTCTATGGGTCTGTGCTCTGCGCTATTCCAGGGTAGGAATGGTTGTACTTTGGTTTTTGCTGTGAGCAGCTATTTATGTATTAACTTCTTCCTCCTGCCCCCAATTAAGTCTCTCTGGTGTTTTCGTTGCGTGCAGAGTGTCCCCCCTACTACCTGCCACTTGCTCCTTTGTTATAATGTGACCTGGAGCGTGTCCCAGGTGTCTCTCACCCCAAGCCGTCTCTGATGTTCTGTGAGACTTAACGGAGTAGTTGTGTGTGGTGCCCGGTCTCCGGTGTAGTGCGGCCTTCTCTCTTCTGGTTGCCGGTGGATGTCTGTGTGCGGGGGGTGTCCTACTGCGACGGCTGGATCCATACTAGGGTTATCCCCTCCCATACCTCCCAACATTTCAAAATTCAAAAGAGGGACCCCCCCCCCCGCGGCAAAAATTGAAATGTGGTGGGCGGGGCTTAAAAAGATCATAAGACCAAAGTGATATAAATAAAATTCTAAATAAAGTCATATATTTTAATACACAGGCAGCAAATCAAACACAAGCTCAAACCACTGGTATGGCTATGTGAGCTATGTATTTAATAAGCCTTTGCAAAGACATTGCTAAATATTTTTATCTTAATTGGACATTTAATAATAAATTCTTTAAAACTGCTCTCTGCAATATAATATTCTAGATTCTGGCATTTAAAGTCAGCAAAAATGCACAGTAGCACATTACATAGCATACACTTACACATGCAGATACACACACACTACATAGCATACACTTATACATGTAGATACACACACACACACTACATAGTATACACTTATACATGTAGATACACACACACACACTACATAGTATACACTTATACATGCAGATACACACACACTACATAGCATACACATGCAGATACACACACACTACATAGCATACACTTATACATGCAGATACACACACACACTACATAGCATACACGTATACATGCAGATGCACACACACTACATAGCATACACTTACACATGAAGATACACAAACACTACATAGCATACACTTACATATGAAGATACACACACACTACATGGCATACACTTATTCAGGCAGCACACATATACATGCAGATACACAGACACTATATAGTATATACTTATACATGTAGACACACACTTATACATGCAGATACACATACACACACTACATAGCTTACATTTATACATGCAGACACACACACACTACATAGCATAAACTTATACATACAGATACACACACAGAGTTATGGATACAGATAGAAACACACACTACATCATATATGGGTATCTGTAATTCATTGTATGGGGTCCTGGGGTTGGCAAGCCCATTAGCTGGCAGTCTGCGGCTGCCACTGTTCGTTACCCTGGTATTAGCACTGCTCATTGTATAAAACTGAAGGCATGCTAGTATTATCACCAGGGGTTAGACATCATCACTACCAGAGGTAGGTTAGAGAGGTCACCATTACCAGTGGTCAGAGTGTATACAGCCTTCTTACTCCTGCTTAACCCACACACCATTCCTTTTCCACAGGGAATCTAACAGGTATCTAACCCTGTCAGAGCAAAGTCAGCTGCTTCTGACTATGGGCCCAACAAAATTTAAATTTTATTTTTAATGCCTGGGGCAAATCGGGACAGATGGCTAGCAACCCGGGACAGGGGGACAGACCCCTAAAATCGGGACTGTCCTGTGAAAATCGGGACAGTTGGGGGGTATGCCCTCCTTCCTCCGGTTGATGAGGCCTCAAACGCTGTCTGCTGAGCTGTCTTTAGGGTTTGAATCGGAGGTGTTAATCCTGTGTGTGGGACAAATCCCTGGTGTCTCCGCTCTCTACAGTACTTT
The DNA here is from genome assembly GCF_027579735.1 of Bombina bombina. Lineage (NCBI taxonomy): Eukaryota > Metazoa > Chordata > Amphibia > Anura > Bombinatoridae > Bombina > Bombina bombina. Next base: position 79,798,319 of record NC_069506.1, on the reverse strand, counting down.
TCCTGGGTGGCTATTCTAGGTTTTTAAGGCTATTTTTATGAGGTCTGGGTAGTGGGGCCTAAGAGCTAATGAATTATTCTGCCATTTCCCTGCGTGATTTATTAATTTTGGGGGTTGGAAGATTGTAATGTTAGAGGGTAATCTCTTTATTTTTTTTGCAAAAGAGCTGTTTAGGTCAATGCCCTACAAAAGGCCCTTTTAAGGGCTTTTGGTAGTTTATTTCTAGATTAGTTTTTATTTTGGGGTAGTTTTTTTTAAAGGGGGTTTTAGAATAGGAATCATTTCTATTATTTTGGATAATTTTGTTTGTTACTTTTTGTAATGTTAGGGTTATTTAATTTTCTGTAATAGTTTTTTTTTATTTACTGTAATGTTAGTTTTTTATTTTCTGTAATGTTAGTTTTTTTTTAATTTTCTTTAATGTTAGGGTTTTTTGTAATGTAGATTTTTTATTTTCTTTAATTTTAGTTTTTTTTTGTAATGTAGATTTTTTTATTTTTTGAAATTCTTTTAGGTAGTTAGTATATTTTAAATTTTATTTATCTGTACTCTAATTGGGGTTAAGTTATGGGGTGTTAGGTTAGGAGGTTTAGTTATTAGTTTAATACTTTGCGATGTGGGAGGATGGCAGTTTAGGGGTTAATAGTTTAATTCGATACTTTGCGTTGTGGGGGAATGGCGGTTAGGGGGTTAATATTTTAATTAGATACTTTGCGTTGTGGGGATGGCGGTTTAGGGGTTACTAGTTTAATTAGATACTTTGCGATGTGGGGGGATGGCGGTTTAGGGGTTAATAACTTTAACTAGTGTTGTGCAATGTGGGGGATGGCAGTTTAGGGGTTTTAAATGGCATTTTGACGTGTCGGCTTATTTATTTCTTTTGGTTTCGACTTTTACGGGGGAATTTAAATTAAAAAAACTACTTTATTTATTTATATATTTATTTTTTATTATATGCATGCAATATACTGGCGTAAGTTACTGGCGATGCCAGAAATGTGAAGTTGCGCACCATTTCTGAACCTCGCCAGTTTTTCATACTTACGCCAGTGTATCATATTGCGACGTGTGTTATGTGATTCACCAGATGTGCAAGGTGAATTTACGGGGCGACGTGGGTTTCAACAGTTGCGCTGAAAAATGTGCAACATATGTGATCGCGCCCCTTGTGTACTTAAATTACATTTTACGCTCAGCATATTTAATATGATTTATTCCACATTAATTTACATACAGATTTTGCGTTTTTGATAAAATATGATTTTTGGTGAACAATTTTGTTACGATTTTTGATGCACTTTAACAATAAAACTTTTTTTCTCTGAATTTTTGTGTGAATGGTTGTTAAATTAAGATCTTCATTGTGTACTTACGGAGCTTGATAACTAGAGGCCATTGTCTGAAAAAAAGCCAAGAGGCTGGTTAGCCAATAGACGTACATCTACCCGCACACACCCCTGTTGACGTCAAGCTTCAGTCCCGGATACAAGCGCTGGAGAGAGAACGGCGTTCGATGTGAGTCAGGTGATTACATGGGTAATCCTCACACGCTAACTCCAGGCTATGCAAGTACCAGGTGAAATACAACAACGGTCATTTGTTCTCTGCAGAAGGGTGAGTCTTAAGCTCCTTATTCCGCTATAGTGGATGCCGGACATTTCTCTACTTGGGGTCACTGTGTGAACTTCGTCTGCATGACATGCCTATTTCTTGCTGTTTATTCATTTGGATTTAGTGGGTAATGTTTCATATTAAGTGGACATGAGTCGTATCATTCTCCGAGCTAGCAGATGATATATTTTTCTGGGAACTGTTTGTTTGGTTTTTTGCTCAACAGAAAAGTTTGCGCAGAACACATCAAAAACGCATTTAAAAGTACAGTTCACTTATAATAACACTGTCTAATAAAAATTGTTTAAAAAAATATATATTGCATAAAAAAGTTATAAGTGCTCAAAAATATGAGGTCTCAGGTTTTAGAAAAAAAAAAGGCAGGCAAAGCGTTTTAACATAGAGATATATAGGGGAATATAATCTAAGTATATTTAAATAGATATTCCTAGATATATATTTTCACCACATCATATATATAGAAATATTTATTTAAGAATAAATACAATATATTCTATGTAAAGAACATTGGAATGTAAAATATTCATATTTCATGTCGGATAAGTGCACTTTATGTGCGAGTAAAGATGTCAGGTTTTTCACTCTCCATTGAAGTCTATGGGAAAATACTTTAATGCGTTTGCAATATTCGATTGGTTCAGCCAATCGGATTGAACTTGAATCTGATTGGCTGATTCAATCAGCCAATCAGATTTTTCTACCTTAATTCCGATTGGCTGATAGACTCCTATCAGCCAATCGGAATTCGATGGACACCATCTTGGATGACATCATTTAAAGGAACCTCATTCGTCGGGAAGTCGTCGTGCCGGATGGATGTTCCACGTCGGAGGAGCGAAGAAAGAAGATTGAAGATGCCGCTTGGAAGAAAACTTTGCCCCGATGCAGGACCTTTTCTCTGCCGCTTGATTGAAGACATCGCTGGATGGAAGACTTCTTCTTTGCCGCTTGGATGAAGACATCGCCGGATGGAAGACTTCTTCTCTGCCGCTTGATTGAAGACATCGCCCGGATCGGATGAAGAGTTCTGCCCGGCTGGGTGAAGACAAGGTAGGGAGATCTTCACGGGGGTAGTGTTAGGTTTATTTAAGGGGGGTTTGGGTTAGAGTAGGGGTATGTGGGTGGTGGGTTGTAATGTTGGGGGGTGGTATTGTGTTTTTTTTTTACAGGCAAAAGAGCTGATTTCTTTGGGGCATGCCCCGCAAAAGGCCCTTTTAAGGGCTGGTAAGGTAATAGAGCTGTTAACTTTTGTATTTTAGAATAAGGTAGGGACATTTTTTTATTTTGGGGTGCTTTATTATTTTATTAGGGGGCTTAGAATAGGTGTAATTAGCTTAAAATTCTTGTAATCTTTTTTTTTTTTGTAATTTAGTGCTTGTTTTTTTGTAATTTAGTTTAGTTTATTTAATTGTATTTTAGTTTAGATATTTGTAGTTTATTTAATTTATTGATAGTGTAGGTGTATTTGTAACTTAGGTTAGGATTTATTTTACAGGTAAATTGGTCATTATTTTAACTAGGTAGCTATTAAATAGTTATTAACTATTTAATAGCTATTGTACCTAGTTAAAATAAATACCAAGTTACCTGTAAAATAAATATAAACCCTAAAATAGCTACAATGTAATTATTAATTACATTGTAGCTATCTTAGGGTTTATTTTATAGGTAAGTATTTAGATTTAAATAGGAATATTTTAATTAATAATAATATTAATTAGATTTATTTTAATAAGAATTTAGTTAGGGATGTTAGAGTTAGATAGGGTTATTATACTTAATATATATATAATATAATAAGTATATTAACCCTAATATAATTAGGGTTAATATAGTTAATATATATAATATAATAACTATATTAACTATATTAACCCTAATATAATTAGGGTTAATATAGTTAATATAGCTGGCGGCGGTGTAGGGGGATTAGATTAGGGGTTAATCTATTTAATATAGCTGGCGGCAGTATAGAGGGATTAGATTAGGGGTTAATGTATTTAATATAGCTGATGGCGGTATAGGGGGATTAAATTAGGGGTTAATAATTTTAATATAGCTGGCGGCGGGGTAGGGGGATTAGATTAGGGGTTAATAATTTTAATATAGCTGGCGGTGGGGTAGGGGGATTAAATTAGGGGTTAATAATTTTAATATAGCTGGCGGCGGTGTAAGGGGCTCACATTAGGGGGTAGTTAATGTAGATGGCGGCGGGGTAGGAGCTCACATTAGGGGGTAGTTAATGTAGATGGCGGCGGGGTAGGAGCTCACATTAGGGGGTAATATAGATAATGTAGGTGGCGGCGGGGTCCGGGAGCGGCGGTTTAGGGGTTAATAACTTTAATAGGTGGCGGCGGGGTCCGGGAGCGGCGGTTTAGGGGTTAATACATTTTTTATTGTTAGAATAGTGAGGGGGGATAGCGGATAGAGGGTTAGACGTGTCGGGCTATGTTTGGGAGGCATGTTAGACAGTACGGGAGATTTAATACTTTAGTCAGGTTTTGTAGGCACCGGCAGTTTCTAAAGTGCCGTAAGTCACTGGCGACTCCAGAAATTTGTACTTACGCAGATTTCTGGACATCGCTGGTTTATCAGACTTACGGCACTTTAGCATCTGACGGCGCCGTATATAGGATAGCTCGAGTTGCGAGCTGAAACTGCGGGCGGCAGGGGTTCCCTCGCTTTTTACACAGAACTTACTCTGCTGAGCTGAGGAAATTGTGAGGTAAAATATCTTTCTTTTTTACAGAGAGGTAATATTTTCCTGTCAGCTTTTTACAGTTATACTGCATCAGTTTCAAGTGATTTAGCATATGAGTATTATGTCCCTTTAAAGGGGGCTGATAAAGACAGCACTATAGTCTTGATTAATTATAGAGACTATAATAAGGAAGTGATTAGGCAGTTAAACATTGGAGAGAACTATCTGGGGTTAAATAGGAACCTTGGAAATCTCTTATTATTAATGGGGGGCAAATAATGAAGGGCAAAGAAATAGTATGTACACTGAATGGCCAAAAACTTTTGTTTTTATATATTGCCTAAAATCCACAAATCCTTACAGGATCCCCAGGGTAGTGGGTGCTGTTTGGGACCAGTTAATATACTGACTCGCATCCGCTAACATCAAATTTGAACCCAGTTTATAAATTAAATCCCAATATATAGCATTGCTGCTCTGATTAGTACATTGAAGTAATTCACAGAAGTAAGTTGCAGCTTATAAACCCTTTTATTGTGGGTTTGTTTTTATATAACAACCAGCTACTTATACCAATAGGCCCTGCTAAATCTGAGCTGATAATTTAGGTGCCTATACATAGTTTTTATTTTTTTTTGGATAACCTGTACAGAGTCATTCTTGTGTTTTTAACCTATTTTTTCTTTATTTTATTGGTTTTAATAAAAGTTATGTTTTATTTTTTGGCTTGTTCCATGGGAATAGGTGACATTTATTTTGGGAAATGGAGGTGCCATTTAGTGCATTCTTTTTATTAGCACTTTGTGTACGTATGTGTACATTAACTGTTTATGCTCAGCCCTCCAGCCCTCAATAATTATTCTATCAGATTATTATAGTGTAGGGCATTCCCATTTACATTAGTGTAGTGCCATTGTACTTTTTTTTACAGATTTCCCAGGGTAGACCTATAATCTGAGCCATGGATTCTTAAAAACAGCTAGTGGCTAAATTTATAGATGATTTGTTATCAAAATTATTCCATCCTATATAAGAGATTCTTGCAATTTCATTGAAACACTAAAGAATCTGAATATGAATAATAGTGAATTTATATTTGTAACCCTTGAGGTATCCTATATATACACCTGCATACCCCATAAGGAAGGGATACAGGCGGCAGTCAGAAACAGTTTAATGGAAGACACTGATTACAAGACCCCCCCCCCCCCTTCCTGTCCCCATTGCACTGTTTTTACATTTTATCTTGCATACACATTATTTCAAATTTGGGTCATTCTGATTTACATTAGGCCACAGATCAGAAGCCTTTATTATATGGTTTCTGTTTAATAGCAAGCTATGTATTGCTAGTAAAATATTTATATGTGTGGAAAATGCACAAGCTCTGTCACAAATTATTTGAAATCAACAAAATTATGTGATTTGTCTTCCAGAACTATGCCTATGGGTCAGATATCCTCTCTAAATAATAAGCTAGCTCAATTAAAAACGAATATCCAAACAAATGCAGATCCCAGGCCTTATCCTTTAACGCAGGCTCTAGGATCAGCCAGGCTAAGCTTCCTATTACCGCGGTCCAGGGCTCTGTGAAGCAGGGTCGGGATTAGCACAGCTCTGCAGCTCGCAAGAGGGTAAGTATAAGGCTACAAGCAAACTTGTTTACCTGTAGCAAAGGAACATTTACATTATTTTAATACAAAATAATGTAAATGTCCCCCAAATATTTAGTATTTATTTTGTTTTAAACTAAATGAATACCAAATAGTGCAGCAGACGAAAATTCTGAAAACTAATTTTCTGAATATTCTTCCCGAAGAGGTTCGCCTGAAACTAATTTTTTGCTGCAGCACAAATTTACTTAATAGGTCCTAGCTTGGTTATATATGTTAGCCGATGCCAGCAGGAAGGGAGGGCATATATAAGGGAGTGGGAGGCACCTTAAAGACATCTGAGAGGTTTCAACCAACTACAGTTTTTGGTTTGTTCCGAAATTTCTGTTCCAAATATTCGGGGAAATTTGTTTCCTCAAATATCTGTTGGCTGCACTTTTGGGTATTCTTTTCTTTTAACACAAAACCAATACTGAATTTTAGTTAAACATTTACATTAGTTTTCATTAAAACAAATATAAATGTTCAAAGCTGCAGGTGAAATACTTACCTTAACGCACACTGGAGTTCACGCTAACCTGATCCTCTTCTTGCAAGAGCCCCAGCCATGCTAACAGACGGCTTAACGCTCTCGGTTCCAAAGAACTACTTTGTCTCTAGAACTTGTTAAGGTAAGTATTAACTCCTTAAAAATGTTGAGAAAACTAATGAATGCTGATGATTTTTGTGTTTTTTTTCTTCTTTTTCTTTAATTTTTTTGGTGCATTCATTTGGATATTCGTTAAATTAAAACGAAAACGTATATCGGATTTTTTTAACACTAATGCACATTTGTGACAAAACAAATTCACATCTCTACTCGGTACACGAGTAGGGGTACATAATGGCACTGATTCAAAATAAAAAATAAATACAGATACAAAAATTAAAGTAAACGAAAAAAAATTAAATAGAGGGGATGTTCCCTGATCTGAAGAGCTTACAACTTACAGCTATGAGAAGAAGATTTAGTAGTGCTTGTGTTGTATTGACACGTAGGTTGTTGGATAGTGCAAGCAGCATATTTTGTTTGTGTATTTATTCTATCATGAGAAACTTTAAATGCTCAGTCGGTTTTTCTGATATATATGTACTTCTATGTGAGTCTATATGTCTGTATAAGAATTGTATTGGTGATATAATCAATTTTCATGAGCATTAGACCAATCTAAATTATTCTAATAAGAAAATATTTTAAAGAAACTATGTTTGGAATTTGATATATCTGTATAACACAGGTGTATAAAGAAATGTCAGATGTAAACATAAATTTGATAGGAGCTTAAAAAATGATAGTCATTAAAAAGGAATGGAAATCTGACTCCAGTCCCAGGAACAGGCAGTGCTGAAGTATCTATCCAAACCACTTCCTGACACTAGTAGGATGTTTTCAACTGATTCATAGACTGAGACTGTGTTCAATGCTTTCCTTACAGTGGAAGTAGGCATAGTGAGGGTAGGTGGGATAAAATTATTCAGTTAACACCCTCTGCTTCCTATCCTTTCTGCATGAGTCAGACTCTGTGAAGAAAATACTGAAATCAACAAACAATGGCACTATTAAAGGCAATCTCCCTATTTGCGTATTAATAATTCACGTATTCCAAATGGAATTTACCAAATTACAATCTCTTATAGGGAGTGGTGCTTTGCACTAAAACATATAACAATTGAAAAGTGAAAAAAGAGAACAATTCCACCAAAATAATGCAATTGCAACACTCTATGCCCATACTATAAGGCAGAAAATACCTATTAGGGTTAAAACATAACTTTTATTTGTGTATTAAAATAGGTAGATTAAATAATAAAAGAATAAGGGAAATTAGCAATGGTATCAGTGTGTTCAAGTGGTATGAGTTTTCATATGGTTAGGCCCTAAAATTAAGTATTCTGTAGATTCCACAAGAGTGATGTCCACACTAGATGAATAAGCTCCAAAAACTATATGAAATAATATACAGCATCCACATTATATGGTTATCGATCTGTATATGGATAATTCAAGTCTCTTATTCCATATTTATTATTATGCTATGCAATGTGTCATAAAGTGGATTGTGTTATGCCTGAACACACGTGTTTAGATACATGGTAATAAAGTATTTATTTATTTGGAGTTGTAAAATAAACCACCTTTCACATACTTAGTGTTGCAACTCGTCTCAATAAGGTTCAGTATAGATACTAAGTATAAGGTATGGTTATGATAACCATGGAGTTCAACTATCTATATATTGATTGATACAAACTTTAACCCTTGCTTAATAGGACAGTCAAGTCCAATTTTTTTTCCATGATTTAAATAGGGAATGTAGTTTTAAACAACCTTCCAATTTACTTTTATCACCAATTTTGCTTTGTTCTCTTCGTATTCTTAGTTGAAAGCTAATTCTAGGAGGTTCATATGCTAATTTCTTAGACCTTGAAGACTGCCTCTAATCTGAATGCATTTTGACCACTAGAGGGCATTAGCTCATGTGTTTCATATAGATAACATTGAGCTCATGCACGTGAATTTACCCTGGAGTGAGCACTGATTGGCTAAAATGGAAGTCTGTCAAAAGAACTGAAATAAAGGGGCAGTTTGCAGAGGCGTAGATACAAGGTAATCACAGAGGTAAAACTTGTATTATTATAACTGTGTTGGTTATGCAAAACTGGGGAATGGGGAATAAAGGGATTATCTTTCTTTTTATACAACAAAAATTCTGGTGTTGACTGTCCCTTTAAGCATACTATCTACTCAGTGTGATTACATAGTTGCACTTTGTTATTTGGTTCTCCAGTCCTTTAATAATTGGACAGCACTACCACTAATGTTATTAGTGATTACTTGCAACTTTGTATCAATCGATATCTAGGTAGTTGGTTATCATAAACATACCTTCTACTTTGTATCTAAACTGAACCTTTTGAGACAAGTTGCAGCACTAAGTATGTGAAAGGTGGTTTATTTTTCCAACACTCCAAATAAATAAGTACACTTTTACCATGTATTTTAACACGTGTTCAAGCATAACATAATACACAAATCAGTTATGTTTTAACCCTAATAGGTATTTTCTGCCTTATAGTCTGAGCATAGAGTGCTGCAATTGCATTCTGTTGGTGGAATCGTTCTCTTTTTCCACTTTCCAATTGTTCTGTGAAGAAAATAATTGGTTCATATTTTATGATACACACTGAAGTACAAATTAAAAATTAGGGTAAATTCTAAGCAATTTATATCACTCTAAATATTTTAGTAAGGAAATAATTTCTAACCAAAATGGTGATCACAACAGATGTTGCTTTTTTTCCCACTTCTACAGCCAGTAAGTTTATTTTTATGGCTATTAATAAAAAGCAAATTCCAAGTCTTCGGTATAATTGAATGCTAAATAAAGAATTGTTTAGCAAAATAAGCAATTTATATCACTCTAAATATTTTAGTAAGGAAATCATTTAAAGCAGTGCTCTCTAACCTAAATGATGATAACAACAGATTTTGCTTTTTTCCCACTTCTACGGCCAGTAAGTTTATTTTTATGGCTATTAATAAAAAGCAAATTCCAAGTCTTCTGTATAATTGAATGCTAAATAAAGAATTGTGTAGCAAAATATTATTAATTTACTCTGTTAAAGAAATAACATACAGTACATTACATACATACAAATCCAGTCCATGTTTTCTCCACAATCTAATGTCCTCTCACCTGCTGCTAATCATTTGCAATTTGCACTTGTTAAATAGTGTGTACTGGAACAGTTATATAGTACGTTAAGCACAGTAAAAACATGCTGAGCGACTTTTTATTATTTAATATTTTAAATATTTTACTTTTAATATTTTCACATATTTCTTTATATATTGTACTTAAGTTCTTTCATAAGATATGATACCATTTCTACTTAGGTGATAATAGAGGTAGGTATCTAGAATTTATATTTGAGTATAACCTCTCTCTTTAACCCTTTGAGTGCTAAGCTGAATTTAATATTTTCCTGTTTTTTTACTATTTTCAAAAAAGTTTTTTTTTAGTCCAAAAAAACCTTTCATGATTCAAATAGGGCATGTAATTTTAAATGACTTTCCAATTTACTTTTATCAACAATTTTGCTTTGTTTTCTTGGTATTCTCAGTTGAAAGCTAAACCTAGGAGGTTAATATGCTAATTTCTTAGACCTTAAAGGCCGCCTCTAATCTAAATGCATTTTGATAGTTTTTCACCACTAGAGGGGATTAGTTCATGTGTTTCATATAGAAAACATTGAGCTCATGCACGTGAATTGGCTAAAATGCAAGTCTGTCAAAAGAACTGAAATAAGGGGGCAGTCAGCAGAGGCTTAGATACAAGGTAATTACAGAGGTAAAGCGTGTATAATTATAACTGGGTTGGTTATGCAAAACTGGGGAATTGGTAATTGAGGGATTATCTATCTTTTAAAACAACAACAATTCTGATGTTGACTGTCCCTTAAAGCCTGAAAAATAATTCTTCAATTCTCACAACTGATGATGCCCATGGCAGTTTTCAAACGCCTATATCTGCACTATAGCTGACCCTAATTGGCTTCAGCAGAGATAAGAACATAAAAACCACAACAAAATTGCGATTGTGCTAACACAACAGTGTCTACCTTACTGCAGTGGCAAATCTTGATTAGCAACTTGTGGATGGAGTTTGGCTAGTAAAAAATTACAGTAAACAAGATTAGCTAAGATTCCAAACATTTTCACACTCACCCAGTATGTAGAATGCAATACTGCAACAAACTGCAATTACATTTTGTTCACTATCCCTTTAAAAAAAAATGCTTTGCATATGAAAGGCACAGGTACGACATAAACTTGCCAAACAGTTTTTGCATGAATAATGCTTAAAGGGACACTGAACCCAATTTTTTTCTTTCATGATTCAGATAGAGCATGAAATTTTAAGCAACTTCCTAATTTACTGCTATTATCCCTTTTTCTTTGTTCTCTTGCTATCTTTATTTTAAAAGCAGGAATGTAAATCTTAGCAGCCATCCCATTTTAGGTTCAGCACCATGGATAGCACTTGCTTATTGGAGGCTTACATTTCACCCACCAATAAGCAAGCATAACCCAGGTTCTCAACCAAAAATGGCCCGACTCCTATGCATCACATTCCTGCTTTTTAAATAAAGATAGCAAGAGAACGAAGAAAAATTGATAATAGGAGTAAATTAGAAAGTTGCTTAAAACTGCACGCTCTATCTGAATCATGAAAGAAAAAGTTTGGGTTTTGTGTCCCTTTAAGCTATTTATTTTAATACAAACAGGAAATTTCACTCTAATGATGAAAAGGTATAGACCCCGCCCCCCCAACAAAAAAAGAAAGGTTTATCAAATTCAGAACAGATTTTCCTTTAAATACTTTCTTACTAGAATTATTTTGATTGATTTAATTATGTTGAAAATGCATACTGTCTCCAAAGTAAAGCTAAGATTGAAATACTTATAGGTCCACATAGAAATATGCCTAGATAATCTAGGCATATTTCTATGTTGATTTATATTGTAGGTATTTAAATCTTAGCTTTGCTTTGGAGACAGTATGCATTTTCAACATAATTAAATCAATCAAAATAATTGTAGTAAGAAATGATTTAAAGGAAAATATGTTCTGAATTTGCTGAGCCTAACTAAAACTGATAGGAGCTTATGAAATGACGTTCATTAAAAAGGAATGGAACTTGGCTTTTAGAAACAGGCAGTGCCAAAGTATCCTTCCAATCCATTTCCTGTCACCAGAAGGATATTTACCACTGATAGATTCTGTCTGTGTTCACTGCTTTGCTTAGAGTGGGAGTGTAAGTAGGAGGGTGAGTGGGTGGGAGAAAGTGATTCAGTTAACACCCCTGTTTCCTATTAGAACAGCATGCGTCCAACTGTGTGAGGAGAATAATTGGTTTATAGCTTATGTTGCAGACAGAAGTACAAAATGTTTTATTTTTTTTATTTTTTAAAGCAGGGGCTATTGTAAGTATTATGATTATTGCTCTAAATATTTTAGCATGCAAATTATTATCAAATGAGGGGCCACACTGGATTTCTTTTTGTTTTGGGACAAGTAAATTTGAATATTATTAAAACAAACAGTCAGTGTTCTGTTGAACTCAACTTTAAATTAACAGTCATTTAGTAATATATGTTTAATATCAGAGGCGTAACTGGAAACCACAGGGCCCAGGTGCAAGAATCTAAGAAGCCCCCCCCCCCCACACCCAAAATAAGTGAATTTGATATATATCTTTTTTTTATATATAATTAAAACACAGAAAAAAATGTGAATCAGATTACATGTATGCAAAAGGAGGTACCCTGTGCCCACAGTCTGTGAGATGGTCTGACCCCCTATTACTGTATATAGTGACACTGTATAACCCACCAGTACTGTATGTAGTGAGTCAGTGACACAGTCTGTAATCTGCCAGTGAGATGGCTGGCCTGACCCTACCCGCCCCAGTACTTTATAAAGTGACATGGTCCAGCCCCCCGTACTGTATATAGTGGTACTGTATAGACTGACACTGTTTACCCCCTCCCCCATGCTGTAGTAACAAGGTCTGTAATTTGCTGGTTCCACAAACATACACACATACATGCATAAATACACACATACATACATACATACATACACACACATACATGCATAAATACACACACAGTCACATACATACATACATACACACACACACACATACATACATACATACATACATACACACACATACATGCATAAATACACACACAGTCACATACATACATACACACACACACACACATACATACACACATACACACACACACACATACATACACACACACACACACACATATAAACACCAATGGGTAAAACAGAAACACTAACCCCTGTAGTCAGAGACACTAGTGAAGCCTCATGTCACACTCACATGAATATCAGTGCAGGCAGTGGCAGGTCAACGTTTTTCATTGTAAAAATGTTTTTTATTTTTTTTTAAGCTGGGCCCCCACCCTTGGGGGCCCAGTCGCAATTGCGAACCTCTGCACCCCCTGTAGTTTCGCCCCTGTTTAATATAGCTACATATACAAACAAGCCCACACAGAGGACATTATTCAATTTACAAGAGAAGTACCTGAAATATTGGATACAAAGAGAAGTAGTGATTACAATGATCAAGAGGAGAGGGTCAGATAAAAAGCTTTAAAGAGATATTAAACTAAAAAAAATGTGTTTTTTTTATGAAAAGGGAAACAAACAGGCATTGCATATCTATGTACATTTCATCCTTAAAGGGACAGTCAAGTAAACATTAAAATGTCATGGTTCCAATAGGGCATGCAATTTTAAAACAACTTTCCCATTTACGTTTATCATCAAATTTGCTTTGTTCTTTTGGTGTTCTTTGTTGCTAGGTAGGCTCATAAACTGATTTCTAAGCCGTTGAAGGCAGCCTCTTATCTCAGTGCATTTTGACAGTTTTCACAGTTAGACACTGCTAGTTCATGTGTTCGAAATAGATAAATATTGTGCTCACTCCCGTGGAGTTATTTATAAGTCAGCACTGATTGGCTAAAATGCAAGTCTGTCAAAAGAACTGAAATAAGGGGACAGCGTGCAGAAGCTTAGATACAAGGTAATCACAGAGGTAAAAAATATATTAAATGTAACCGTGTTAGTTAAGCAAAACTGTGGAAAGGGTAAAAAAGGGATTATCTTTTTAAACAATGAAACTGTTCAAGTAGACTGTCCCTTTAAGGAGAGATTGCTTATTGGTGACTCACCTTATCTATAAAACCAAAAAGTATTTTCTTTTCGGCACATCAATAAATAAAATTAAAAAACTACAATACATTTGCAAGGACTGCAGTATGACTGCCCCAGGGCTTAGTTTAGACAACTTTAGATTAATGTTTAAGATGTTGTAAATGTACATTCTCTGTTTGTGTAATATAAATATTATAAATAAAATAAATATTGTTTGTACCATCAGTCAATTTTGAAGCACTTTTAACATTTTGAGTACCTATTAAAAAACGAAGCACATAAATAAAATTGATAACAGTACGTCAAAAGCCAGTCATTGGGAAGGAATGGAAATTTGACTCTCAGGAACACAGTGTGCCAAAGGGACCAGTCAATCCATTTCCTGACACTGGCAATATGTTTTCTACTGATTCATACATGGATAGTTTTCTCTGCCCTGCTTTGAACACAGTGAGAGAATGTGATACAGTTATACACATTGCCTTAATGCTGCTGTGTGATGACTCACATGCAGAACATTTTTCACTTGTTAATGGAACTATATCTTAAATTGGAAATGTTTCCAGGCTAGACAGGAGAAATATAGTCCAAAGAGTGATCAAATGAATAAAGGATGGGCTTCGGTTTGCAGAAATTAAATCTTAAAGGAACAGTGTACTGTAACATTTTCTCAGTTTAATTATTTGCCATTAAGGGGGAAGTGTGGACAGGGAGAGGGGGAAGTGCGCTGTTGCGTCACCACGCAGCACAATCAGCGCGAGCCCAGGTGAGGTGCAGACACGACGGCGCCCATTGAAGTTTCCCCAGGAGGGCGAGGAGTGTTGCGGCATGGCGGTAGAGGACAACAGGGAGCTGACACCCTCGATCTAAGGAGAGAACAGCAAGGGGAGCGCTGTGGCGTGGGAGACCACGCAAGCTGCTGCATCAGCAGCACAAGAAGAGTCTAGCGGCTTTCCTGTGGCTGGAAGCTGCCGACTAACGCTGGGGCTCTTTGGTGTCTGAGAGGGTGAGAGCGGTGCACCCTAGAGCCGCAGAGCTGCCTCTATTTGAGAGGTCTTCAACCCCCATAAAAGAAACTAGAGTGGAGAAGACGCAGAAGCATCCTGGGGTAAGGAGAAGCCGAAGGAGAGGGGAAAAAAGGGGAGGTGGGAACTGCTACTTTTTTTTTCATTTATTACACTTTGGAGAACGCAGTTGCTCTCTTTGATGTCATGCTGATGTGGGGATAATGTGGCTAAGGGATGATTAAATGAACTGAGGCTGCTGAGCTGGAAGAAAACAGGTGCTTGGCCCCTTTTACCCCCTTAGAGCTGTCGCCATCCTCCCACTGCGTTATTATATTCCACCTCCCTAAGTACCCCCCTAAAGTATCTCCTAATAAGAAAACTCCCCTAGAGAGACTTGTTATTGAGGAAGTAATTGGTGCATACTGCAAATTTTGTTATTTGCCAGCAATTTACCACTGCAGGAGGGACGTAAGCTTTATTGTGCTACTTTCTATCTTAAATATTACATATCTCCCCTATATGGGTATCTACCTGGAAGAACTTTCTTCACCTTGGGTGTAAATTGTATTGTGAATTGAGCCTGAATTGCTAAAATTTAACTTTGGAGGCTTCATAGGATAACTAAGGCGACCTGTATGATTGCTGCAGCTGTGTCACACGAGCTGGGACTTTTGATTTATGTTACAGAAGGGTCCTTGAATGAATTGAGGAAGCAGTTGGTGTGTATTGCTAACCCTGCCACCTGTCAGCTAATTATCATAATAGGGTGGCTACAAGCTTCCCTTCTGTTATCATCTATCTTGTTTGTTTTATATTTCTCTCCTATATGGGTATTCAGCTGAAAAAAAAAAAAAAGAAAAAAAAAACTTTCTACACCTTGGGTGCAAGCTGTATTATAAATAAAAGCTTAAACTGCGTAAAGAGCTGTAGGTTGCTATACATGGATAAATATCTTACTCAATCCAAAATGTCACCTAAATTAAAGCAATTGGAGAGGAAGAACAACAAAGCCATCCCTGCTACCTCCCCAAATAAATCTACGATGGAAGAAAGGAACTCTAAGGCCTCTAATGCCTTGAATGCTGGCGAAATTGCAGCTCTGGTGGCAGACCTAATTAGTCCTAAAATAGAGGAAATCTATAAAAGGGTGGATACAATTTTGGAAGAGTTAAAATCTTAATCAGAAAGGTTAAGAGAGGCTGAACAGAGAATCTCTAATTGTGAAGACATTCAGAATACTATACAGCTACAAATAGAAGCACTCCAAAAACAGAACGCAGCTTTAACCAATAAGGTTGAGGATATGGAAAACAGGTCAAGGAGAAGCAATCTGCGGCTCATTGGAATACCAGAAGCTTTGAAATTTCAAGACCTCAAGAAATTTGTGGAGCACTCACTTCCGGAAATACTAGGCCTGAATCCTGAGAGTAACATCTTTACAATTGAAAGAGTACATAGGCTGGGAAGAGAGAGAGAGGAGATTATGTTGAAGGAAAGGAAACCGAGGCCTGTGATCGCAAAATTCTTGAACTTTCAAGGGAAAAATGAGATTCTAAGGGCCTATAGGAAAAAGAAGTCGCTACAATTTCAAGGAGTTAAAATCCTACTCTTCCAGGACTTTTCTATGGAAACATCGCTGAAGAGGAAGCAGTTTTCATCAGTATGTTCTCGCCTAGTGTCTGAAAACAGACTTTTTTCTCTTTTGTATCCAGCCAAGCTGAAGATCAAATCTGGGTCTGACTTTGTTTTTTTTGACTCTCCTGAGGCTGCCCAAATTTTTTTAGAAAATGAATCAAAAAGTTAATCTGTTTAATGAGAGTTCCCTGTCCCTTTTTAACTCAAGTTTTTTTTTTTTTTGGCACATCCATGAAACAGAATGATATTATGTCTGTATTTTTGATTAACAAGGGTTAAACATTATATCTTTTTTTTTTTTGTGTGGAATAGTCACTGTTTGAATTTAAAGTTTGAATTTTGTACATCTATGGAACAGATGGACAGCACATGCTCTGTGGGTCTGAGTATAGAGTTAAATAATCACTGCTATAAATTGTTTAAAGAAGACATATTTATTCAATAGAATGATATTATGTCTGTATCTTTGGTTAATAAGGGTTAAACACTATTTGCAAACATACTTTGTGTATATATGTTTCAGTATAGAATAGCTAGTCACTGTATAATTGCACTGATTGAATTCTACACAAATATTGAATAGATGGTCATTATATGTATTATGTGTTTAAATATAGAGTAATAATCTCTGTCATAAAGTTTATTGGTTTTATGCACAATCACTGGATAAGAGTATATTTAGTATAAACTTATATTATTATTATTATTATTATTATTTTTTCTCTCCCCCTCTCCCTTCTCTCTCCTCCTCTCTCCTTTCCTTTTTATTCTGCATTTACTCTTCCTCCTCTATTTTTTGGGTAGTTAAAGAATGGTAAAGGTTATAACCTGGAATGTAGGGGGGATTCATTCCCCAGTTAAAAGGAAAGCAATTCTAAATTATTTAGGTAAAAGCAACTTTGATATAGCTTGCCTTCATTAAACCCACTTGTCAGATAAAGAGCAAAACAAAATTAAAGCAAAATGGTTGGGAGAGTCTTTTTTCTCATCTTATACTAAACCATCTAGAGGGGTAATGATTCTATTTCATACGAAATTTGATTATAAAATTCTTAGGCCTAGATTTGGAGTTTGGCGGTAGCCGTGAAAACCAGCGTTAGAGGCTCCTAACGCTGGTTTTAGGCTACCGCCGGTATTTGGAGTCACTCAAAAAAGGGTCTAACGCTCACTTTTCAGCCGCGACTTTTCCATACCGCAGATCCCCTTACGTCATTTGCGTATCCTATCTTTTCAATGGGATCTTTCTAACTCCGGTATTTAGAGTCGTGGCTGAAGTGAGCGTTAGAAATCTAACGACAAAACTCCAGCCGCAGAAAAAAGTCAGTAGTTAAGAGCTTTCTGGGCTAACGCCGGTTCATAAATCTCTTAACTACTGTTCTCTAAAGTACACTAACACCCATAAACTACCTATGTACCCCTAAACCGAGGTCCCCCACATCGCCGCCACTCGATTAAATTTTTTTAAACCCCTAATCTGCCGACCGCCACCTACGTTATACTTATGTACCCCTAATCTGCTGCCCCTAACAACGCCGACCCCTGTATTATATTTATTAACCCCTAACCTGCCCCCCACAACGTCGCCGCCAGCTACCTACAATAATTAACCCCTAATCTGCCGACCGCAAAGCGCCGCCACCTACATTATAGCTATGTACCCCTAATCTGCTGCCCCTAACACCGCCGACCCCTATATTATATTTATTAACCCCTAATCTGCCGCCCTCAACGTCGCCTCCACCTGCCTACACTTATTAACCCCTAATCTGCCGAGCGGACCGCACCGCTAATATTATAAAGTTATTAACCCCTAATCCGCCTCACTAACCCTATAATAAATAGTATTAACCCCTAATCTGCCCTCCCTAACATCGCCGACACCTAACTTCAATTATTAACCCCTAATCTGCCGACTGGAGCTCACCGCTATTCTAATAAATGAATTAACCCCTAAAGCTAAGTCTAACCCTAACACTAACACCCCCCTAAGTTAAATATAATTTAAATCTAACAAAATTAATTAACTCTTCTTAAATAAATTATTCCTATTTAAAGCTAAATACTTACCTGTAAAATAAATCCTAATATAGCTACAATATAAATTATAATTATATTATAGCTATTTTAGGATTAATATTTATTTTACAGGTAACTTTGTATTTATTTTAACCAGGTACAATAGCTATTAAATAGTTAAGAACTATTTAATAGCTAAAATAGTTAAAATAATTACAAATTTAGCTGTAAAATAAATCCTAACCTAAGTTACAATTAAACCTAACACTACACTAGCAATAAATAAATTAAATTAAATACCTACAATTACCTACAATTAAACCTAACACTACACTATCAATAAATTAATTAAATACAATACCTACAAATAATTACAATGAAATAAACTAACTAAAGTACAAAAAATAAAAAAGAACTAAGTTACAAAAAATAAAAAAATATTTACAAACATATGAAAAATATTACAACAATTTTAAACTAAGTACACCTACTCTAAGCCCCCTAATAAAATAACAAAGCCCCCCAAAATAACAAAATGCCCTACCCTATTCTAAATTACTAAAGTTCAAAGCTCTTTTACCTTACCAGCCCTGAACAGGGCCCTTTGCGGGGCATGCCCCAAGAAGTTCAGCTCTTTTGCCTGTAAAAAAAAAACATACAATACCCCCCCCCAACATTACAACCCACCACCTACATACCCCTAATCTAACCCAAACCCCCCTTAAATAAACCTAACACTAAGCCCCTGAAGATCTTCCTACCTTATCTTCACCATACCAGGTTCACCGATCCGTCCTGAAGAGCTCCTCAGATGTCCTGATCCAAGCCCAAGCGGGGGGCTGAAGAGGTCCATGATCCGGCTGAAGTCTTCATCCAAGCGGGAGCTGAAGAGGTCCATGATCCGGATGAAGTCTTCATCCAAGCAGGAGCTAAAGAGGTCCATGATCCGGATGAAGTCTTCTATCAACGGCATCTTTAATCTTCTTTCTTCGGGAGCCATCATCTTCCATCCGACTCGGAACATCCTCTTCTCCCGACGCCTACTAGCCGAATGACGGTTCCTTTAAATGACGTCATCCAAGATGGCATCCCTCGAATTCCGATTGGCTGATAGGATTCTATCAGCCAATCGGAATTAAGGTAGGAATATTCTGATTGGCTGATGGAATCAGCCAATCAGAATCAAGTTCAATCCGATTGGCTGATCCGATCAGCCAATCAGATTGAGCTCGCATTCTATTGGCTGTTCCGATCAGCCAATAGAATGCGAGCTCAATCTTATTGGCTGATCGAATCAGCCAATCGGATTGAACTTGATTCTGATTGGCTGATTCCATCAGCCAATCAGAATATTCCTACCTTAATTCCGATTGGCTGATAGAATCCTATCAGCCAATTGGAATTCGAGGGACGCTATCTTGGATGTTCCGAGTCGGATGGAAGATGACGGCTCCCGAAGAAAGAAGATTGAAGATGCCGTTGATAGAAGACTTCATCCGGATCATGGACCTCTTCAGCTCCCGCTTGGATGAAGACTTCATCCGGATCATGGACCTCTTCAGCTCCCGCTTGGATGAAGACTTCAGCCGGATCATGGACCTCTTCAGCCCCCCGCTTGGGCTTGGATCAGGACATCGGAGGAGCTCTTCAGGACGGATCGGTGAACCTGGTATGGTGAAGATAAGGTAGGAAGATCTTCAGGGGCTTAGTGTTAGGTTTATTTCAGGGGGGTTTGGGTTAGATTAGGGGTATGTGGGTGGTGGGTTGTAATGTTGGGGGGGGGGGTATTGTATGTTTTTTGTTACAGGCAAAAGAGCTGAACTTCTTGGGGCATGCCCCGCAAAGGGCCCTGTTCAGGGCTGGTAAGGTAAAAGAGCTTTGAACTTTAGTAATTTAGAATAGGGTAGGGCATTTTTTTATTTTGGGGGGCTTTGTTATTTTATTAGGGGGCTTAGAGTAGGTGTAATTAGTTTAAAATTGTTGTAATATTTTTCTTATGTTTGTAAATATTTTTTTATTTTTTGTAACTTAGTTCTTTTTTATTTTTTGTACTTTAGTTAGTTTATTTAATTGTAGTTATTTGTAGGTATTGTTTTTAATTAATTTATTGATAGTGTAGTGTTAGATTTAATTGTAGGTAATTGTAGGTATTTAATTTAATTTATTTATTGCTAGTGTAGTGTTAGGTTTAATTGTAACTTAGGTTAGAATTTATTTTACAGCTAAATTTGTAATTATTTTAACTATTTTAGCTATTAAATAGTTCTTAACTATTTAATAGCTATTGTACCTGGTTAAAATAAATACAAAGTTACCTGTAAAATAAATATTAATCCTAAAATAGCTATAATATAATTATAATTTATATTGTAGCTATATTAGGATTTATTTTACAGGTAAGTATTTAGCTTTAAATAGGAATAATTTATTTAAGAAGAGTTAATTAATTTCGTTAGATTTAAATTATATTTAATTTAGGGGGGTGTTAGTGTTAGGGTTAGACTTAGCTTTAGGGGTTAATACATTTATTAGAATAGCGGTGAGCTCCGGTCGGCAGATTAGAGGTTAATAATTGAAGTTAGGTGTCGGCGATGTTAGGGAGGGCAGATTAGGGGTTAATACTATTTATTATAGGGTTAGTGAGGCGGATTAGGGGTTAATAACTTTATAATAATAGCGGTGCGGTCCGCTCGGCAGATTAGGGGTTAATAAATGTAGGCAGGTGGAGGCGACGTTGAGGGCGGCAGATTAGGGGTTAATAAATATAATATAGGGGTCGGCGGTGTTAGGGGCAGCAGATTAGGGGTACATAGCTATAATGTAGGTGGCGGTGCTTTGCGGTCGGCAGATTAGGGGTTAATTATTGTAGGTAGCTGGCGGCGACATTGTGGGGGGCAGGTTAGGGGTTAATAAATATAATACAGGGGTCGGCGGTGTTAGGGGCAGCAGATTAGGGGTACATAGGGATAATGTAAGTAGCGGCGGTTTACGGAGCGGCAGATTAGGGGTTAAAAATAATATACAGGGGTCAGCAATAGCAGGGGCGGCAGAATAGGGGTTAATAAGTGTAAGGTTAGGGGTGTTTAGACTCGGGGTACATGTTAGGGTGTTAGGTGCAGACGTAAGAAGTGTTTCCCCATAGCAAACAATGGGGCTGCGTTAGGAGCTGAACGCGGCATTTTTGCAGGTGTTTTTTTTTTTTTTCAGCTCAAACAGCCCCATTGTTTCCTATGGGGCACGTTTTTGAGGCTGGCCGCGTCCGTAAGCAACTCTGGTATCGAGAGTTGCAGTTGCGTTAAATATGCTCTACGCTCCTTTTTTGGAGCCTAACGCTGACATTATATGGACTCTCAATACCAGAGTTATTTTAAAGGTGCGGCCAGAAAAAAGCCGGCGTTAGCTACGCGGGTCGTTACCGACAAAACTATAAATCTAGCCGTTAGAGTCTCAAAGGACAAAGATGGGAGGTATTTAATTATCAGGCTTATCATACAGAACCAGGAATATTTACTGGTTAATATTTATGGTCCTAATAACTTAGATGAAAGGTTTTGGAGGTCATTAACTAAAACTGTATGTAAATTCTCTAAAGCTAAATTGTTATTAGCAGGGGACTTTAATCTGACTCCTAACTCTTTTTTGGATAGGAGGAAAATGGGTCCAGACAGTAGCAAGGGCAAATATAAATCTTCTCAGATTAAATTTGAGAAAAAGATTTTTGGTTTATTGTCTGAGGCTTTAAATGTGGTGGATATATGGAGACTCTTGAATCGCAGTAATTTGGAGTATACTTGCTGTTCAAAATCACATAATACCCTTTCAAGATTGGACATGTTCCTCATCTCTGAATCTTTGGTAATTAGAATAAAGAAGTGCAATATACATGATTTTGTGTTATCAGATCATGCCCCAGTAACTCTATCATTTAAAACAAAGTTAAACACTTATAATTGCTTCTTTTTCCCTACTTACCTAAGAGATTCGGTTAAATTTAAAAACTTCCTTTTGACTACATGGGAAGAATTTAGGACATTTAATAGTCACTGTAGAGAAAATATCCAATTATTCTGGGAGACTGCTAAAGTCTATATGAAAGCGGAAATTAACACTTATGTAGCAAGGTTAAAGAAGGACAAGGTAGGGAAAGAGAAGGATCTATCTGAGAAGGTAAGGGAGGCATATGCTTTGTACTTAAAAAAGCCTAATAAAGTTAACACAGAAAGTTATTTTTCCATAAGGAAAGATAGAGAGACCTTTCTAATGGGAGAGGCACAGGAACTTCTTTATAGGAATGCTGCTAGATTTTCAAAGTTTGGCAATAAAGCCGGTAAATTGATGGCCGCAACTTTTAAGAGACAAACTAGGAGGAAACCAATTGCAGCCTTGAAAATAAGGGGTACAACTTATACTGGGCCAGAGAAAATTACACAGCTATTTCAGAACTTTTATAAAGAACTCTATTCAACTCAGAGCCCTGAAATGGGAAAAATTACGGAATTTCTGAACAGAACTGACATTCCTCAAATCTCAGAAGTAGATCGTGAGTGTCTGAACCAACCGTTATCTGAAAATGAGATTCAGAAAACAATTAGTTCAATGGCTAGGGGGAAAACGCCAGGGCCAGATAATTTACCTCTGGAGTTCTAGCAGATGTTACGGACTGAGATTGGCCCGGTTCTGGTAGATCTTCATAATGCGTATTTTGGATCAAATCTTAAAACATCAGATAATTTTAAAAGAGCGAATATTATTGTAATCCCTAAAAGCAACAAAGATCCTTCAGATATTGCTTCGTATAGACCAATTTCCTTGCTTGGTCTGGATTATAAAATCTTAATGAAAATTCTGGCCGATAGGTTGAAGTTAATACTCCCTAGGATAATTCACCAGGATCAGGCGGGTTTTATTATGGGTAGGGCCTTGGAGATCAATATAAGGAAAATTCTACATGTCACTATGGGGGGGGGGCTCGGCTCTGCCGGAGGCCTTCCTGCTATCTTTGGATGTAGAGAAGGCCTTTGACAGAGTGGAGTGGCCCTTCCTTCTACAGGTATTGGGGAGGTTTGGGATTGTGGGTCAGTTTGGGGATTTTGTGACTAATATTTACTCATTAAAGCTTCCATCTTGATCAATTATGGGATCTCTGACGTTTTTTTCTTTGACAAGAGGCACTAGACAGGGGTGTCCTATGTCGCCTTTGCTGTTTGATCTTATAATTGAGCCCTTAGCTATTAGATTAAGGAATCTGCTTACCGGAATTAATATAGGAAAGGAGATATTTAAGACTGCACTATTCGCGGATGATCTTTTACTATATGTATCCAACCCAAAAAAGCAGGTTGAAGAGATTGTGAACTTATTGGATCAATACAGTATAGTGTCAGGTTATAAGATCAATCTGGCAAAATCTAAGATCCTATGGTTAAAACAAGATATAGAGGATCCCCAAACCTATCAATTTATGGAAACTAAAACTCTGAGCTATTTAGGGCTGAAGATTTCTGCCAACTCGGCTAATTGGTATAGGGACAACATTGGCACGGTTTTGAGAGACATTGAAGATAAGATGAAATCTTGGGCGACACTCCCAGTCTCTTTGACTGGTAAAGTGGCCCTATTTAAGATGTTTATTGTTCCTAAAATTTTGTATACATTAAGGATGCTCCCCTTCTTGATTAAGAAGACTGATCTTTTGTGCTTTAACCAAGCATTAAGGTACTATATTTGGAGTGGAAGGAAACCAAAACTCAAGCTAGCCAAGTTATATCAACCGTATTGTAAAGGAGGATTGGGGCTAATCAGGCTGCCATCTTGCGATTTCCAGTAGACTGGTTAAAACGGTCTTTTATATATTCAGAAGAGTCTCTAGAAAGACAGGTTTGTTCCTTGATTTAATCTTATATGTTGATGAACAAAACAAAGTAGCGGTAAAAAACATTAGAAAGCCAACCGACAAGAATGGGTTCCTCAATGCAAGTAGTGGTCATTTACCCAGGTGGAAGACCAATATCCCCCTGGGGCAATACCAGAGGGTAAAAAGGAACTGCACTAAACCTAGCGATTACAATCAAGAAAGTGCATTATTAGACTCTAGATTCATTGAGAAAGGTTATCAAGTCAAGACACTAGAACAGGCAAAAGAAAAGGTTTCCCTAATGGATAGAAAATCTCTTTTACTTCCCATTGAAAAGCCAAAACAGAAGAGACAATATAAGACACAAAACAACGTTAGATTTATTACGACTTACAGTCAGGGTTCAAGAGAAATACAAAACATTTTAAAGAAATACTGGGGTGTCTTAAAGGCAGATCCTGTATTAGGTACCAGACCAACCCTTGGTCACTTTTAGAAAAAATATAGTTTTTAAAAACATTTTAGCACCCACCAGACTGCGCGACCCGAATAAACAATGCACTATTAAAGATAAAACACATTGGTTACAACAAAAACCTGGCACTTATAAATGTGGGGTATCTAGATGTGGTATGTGTCAATATGTAAACAGGGAGGCCACTTTTACCAATTCAGGGGGAGATAAAACATTCAAACAAAAATACAAGAGCAATTGCAGCACCACCTATGTAGTATACTTGTTGAGTTGCAGCTGCAATTTGATTTACATAGGAAGAACTAAAAGAAGCATACGCACTAGGCTGGGAGAACATGTCAATAACATAAAAAATGGCCTCATTACACACAGTGTGCCAGAACACTTCAAACTACATCATAATTCCAATCCTTCAAGTCTAAAAATCCAAGTCATTGACTGGATACCCCCCAACAAATTCCCAAATAGGCTCCTAACACTTAGACGCAGAGAATCATGGTGGATTTACCAATTGAACACCATGCAACCATCAGGTTTAAATTTAGAATTAGATCTACAAGCATTTATGTAGTTCACTATGTTATACATCTTAGCATACAATAGTATATTTTAAATAATATTCCTCTTAGTGTATTTGTTATTACATTTCCTTTTTTAATATCAAATGTTTTTATTACAATTCTAATGTTTTCTCTAGTTTGTACATTCAACTACAGCTCAACTTGTGCTCATTCTGTGGTTTGCCTATGACGTGATTGTACTGAGCAAACTAATGTATGCTTTTTAGGTATGTAACAGTGCAAAGTAACCATGTAACAACAACATTGGTTCAAAGCCAATCCACCAATAAATGTATCTAGACACTGATTGGCTGACAATTCAACTCTGCAATCATTGGTTCCTTTTATAAAGCCGGTAGGAGCCTTGCTTGTGTTACTTTCAATTTTTTTCTCTTGAGGAAGTCTGAGCGTCCTCAGATGAAACGCGTAGAGACTATTTCACTGCTGTATAAAAGTTAAAGTACAGTCTGGATGTAAAGACCCTTTTATATGCTGTTTTAATCTTTTTATCTTGTAAGTAGCCATTTGTATGTGTGCACTTACACCTGATAAAATCTTACTACACTTGAATCGGGCTGCGCCTGTCTCTGCTCTCTACTTACAGTTTGTTCCCTGCTGGATGTGTTTGGAAAATACACACCCTTCCATTTCAGGCAGCGTCCACCACCATAGCGACACAGGAAGGAGATTTCCACTTCAACTGCAACACGCTACTTCGGTGGTTCTACTTCCGGCTCAACAGAGCAACCGGCTTTTCCTCACACTAGACTGACTCCAGGAACGTAAGCGCCCCTCAGCTTTTTTGGTTTTGTTCCTCTTTCTCCCTGAACTTTGTTGTATTTGCTACCAACAAGGAGCTCAGTAAGATTATTTTTTGATCATCCACTATTTAAGGATATACTGCTGTGTTGGAGGAAGTTATCTAAACATTTGGGTTTAGCCCAGAATGTTTCTAAATGGTTACCGATAAAAGGTAATATTCGATTTCCGCTGGGTAACATGACGGCTATTTACTAAAGATGGTCACTGGCTAACCCTTTGATTGTTAGCGATTTTTATGATTATAATCATCATAAAGTATATGCATTTGACAATTTTCAAAAAAAGTTTCCAGGAATTCAGAGAAACCATATTTTTTATTTTTTTACAAATTAAGAGTTATATTCTTGGTCTTGTTAGAATCTCTCCCCATATATGGGAGTACCATTCTCTTATTAATGTTAAATTATCAGAGAAAAGGTTACTGTCAAATATTTACAGATTTCTTCTATCTTTAGAAGAAAAGGATGTGTCACAGGAGATAGCTAAACGGTGGAATAGAATAACTGATTCAACGGACTTAGATAAATCACTTATGAATAGCCTTAAACTTACTCAAAGACTTTTTTCGGCTTCTTATTATAGAGAATCACAATTTAGATTAATTCAGGGGGATTATTTAACCCCTCGTAGGGTGGCTAAATGGAATAAAGAAGTGACTAATGTTTGTCCTAAATGCTCTTTCCAAGATCCTAATTTGGGTCATTTGTTATGGGACTGTCCCAAGCTTAAACAATTTTGGGCGAAGTTAGAGTATTATCTCTCTTTAATAGGGAAATCGAGGATTTGTGTAGAAAGGGACTCTATCCTTTTTCTGGTCGGCCATAACTCTTGGGAAATTTTAGCAAACCTTATACGTACGGTAATAATAATAGTGAGGACACTTATCTTTAAATATTGGATAACTTCTAAAACTCCCTCTATGAGGGAAGTGAAAAATCTGCTGCTTGACTCAATGATTAAGGCAGCCTTTGAGTCTAAGTTGAGTGGGGGAAGAGGAAATTCCTTTCTCAAGATTTGGAGAGAGTTTGCTTGCTGTCAAAGCGAGGGTACGGTACTCTATATAGAGCAAATTATTAATCTAAAGATAACCTGAGGAAGCACAGGAGATGGTAGAGGAGGGGCGAGGGGGCAGGGGGGAGCGGAGCGTGTGAGAGCTTTGGGAGGTTTCCCCCCCCCTTTCCTTTTTTTTTTTTTTCTCCTCACATGGATAGTCAGTATTTGTGAAATGGATAGGGGAGGATAGGGGGACAGGGACAAGGAAAATGAATAATTTGGGAACTGGTAATTGGTTTGATTTAAATTTGTTGCTATCTTGGGAAACTTGCTTTTTGTAATTTGTTTTATGTGTTGATTATTGTTTGTCTTCTTTTTTTTTTTCTTTTTTGATGTATTTGTTTCTTTTTTTTTTTTTTTTTGGATATAAATAAAGTAAAAAAAAACAAAAACATTTTCTCCCCATTAATATGGTTCCAATATCCATGTTACCTGTGGTATTAAAGGGACAGTCTACAACTTAGTCATCTAAAGTCTTACCTTAGATTAAGCTGCAAATAGCCTCCTGCACCTTTTTTATATCATGCAGCAGGGACAGTAAACAAGTTATTTTGAAATTAATAGTGTTTCTGGCCAGTTTGAAATGGCTGCCAAGCTCTGCCCACTGATGACATCATGATCTGGGCTGTATCTTGGCACTCTGCTGAATAGCATTGACAGTCTGTTGAATCCAACTAGTGAGCCTTTTGTGATTGGATGCCATCACAAAAGTCTAGTAAAAATTAAACGTTCATGATTCAGATAGGTAATACAATTTTAAACAACTTTCCAATTCAAATTTGCTTTGTTCTCTTGGTATTCTTTGTTGAAAGCTAAACCTAGGTAGGTTCATATGATAATTTTTAAAACATTGAAGGCCACCCCTTATTTCATTGCATTTGGCAGTTTTTCCCAGCTAGAGGGTGTAAGTTCATGTGACCACGTGGATTTACAAGTGAGAGGGCACTGATTGGCTAAATGCAAGTCTGTCAAAAGAACTGAAATAAGGGGGCAGTATGCAAAGGCTTAGATACAAGGTAATCACAGAGGTAAAAAGTATATTAATATAACCGTGTTGGTTATGCAAAACAGGGGAATGGGTAATAAAGGGATTATCTTTCTTTTTAAACAATAACAATTCTGGAGTAGACTGTCCCTTCAAGAGGTGTGAATGGGCTATTGTATGTGTCATTTTTGGGATACCTCACAGTTTCTATTTCAAAAAGAGGTACTTACTAGAGATGTACATTCATTTTTGTTTCGTTTTAATGAAATGAAAATACAAAAGAATGCACCAATGAAAATAAAAAAAGCGCTAAAATAAATAAATAAAGGAAACTAATGAATACTGATGATTTTTGTCAGTATATATACTGACAAAAATCATCAGTATTCATTAGTTTCCTTTATTTATTTATTTTAGCGCTCAATATTTACCTTAACGTGCTCTCCATGCTCTGGAAACATTAAGCACTTTTCACCTGTAGCTTTGAAACATTTTCATTCATTTTAACAAAAATGAATAAAAAATTTTAATGAAAATTTGATTTTCATTTTGTTTTAAACTACAATAGTGCAGGCAACGAATATTCGGGGAAACAAATTTCCCTGAATATTTAAAAAAAAATTTTTTCACAAACAGTATGATAGAGTATTCTGATCCCCTAAGAAATTCACGCTCCTTAATAGGCCGGAAAGCAAAAAATGTTTTTCAGAGCAACTCGCCTATAGATTGTGTTTAAGGCCATAGTTAACCAAACACACCTAGTGCGTTCCCATACCTGTCCTGACCATAACATAGACAGTGGTTGGCCTCTCTGTGCATATGTCGCACCTGATTGACACAATGGCCATGTCCAACTAAGTAGTTTTCCAAGTTGGTCAAAGTCTGCTTAATTTTTAGTAGAAAATAGACTTTCTAAGAATAGTTCAAAATAAAACCAACTTGAAGCTGCCAAGATTTGCCTTTGCATTTTCCATTTGTGACGATCTGTCAAAAGCCTTCGCGTAGCCCATGAATCTCCCACAATAAGGGGATAATGTACAATGGTGTCAGTATCCCATAAACTCTGTTCATGCCAAAATGCAAACTGCCCAGCAGGGACACCACTGGTAACTTCCTTCATAGTGCCTTGCCTGTTATTGAATCAGGAGACTCCAGGATCAAAGTCTAACTTTCTCTGGTTGTGCCACTAGAGGATGTTTGCTTGTATTGTAATCAGTAGGAGTGTCTCCCAATTTCACCCTCTCTGGATGCCAGCCAATCAATGCAGTGGTATCTGACAATATATAGAGCAGCCTAGGCCTTTACTCCTTGCTGTGGCATTGGAGTATTTTCTTGTCTTTCCTGGCTGTGCCTTGCCTCTGTTTTGGACTTGATACTTCCTTCCTGCCTTTGAATCTTGGACTGACCTTACCTTGTCTCTGCATTTGGCCCTTCCAATACCTTTGCTTGGACTTTCTCTGTTGCAGTTTCTGAGCTCCATTTCCTTATTGCCTGTTGTGCCTATTTTCTTGTCCTGCCTCCAGCTTTGCCATGATCTGATGCTGCTTGCAGCCTGTATTCATCACCCTGGTATTACATCCCTGGCTCTGAAGTGGGACCTTCCTTGCCTGGCTCTGAAGTGAACACTTCTGAACTTGGTTTTTGTCTGTTTCAACTTGAGCCTGAACAGCTTATACCAACTGACATCTGCTATACCAATTTGTACAGTTTGCTCCAGTTAACACTTGCCTGCACCTGTTTCCTGTTTCCCAGTAAAAGCTTCAGGACATTACTCCCTATCTTCCTGTGTATCTTTCTCCTAATAAATATGATTGTCTCTCTAGTCTACTATTGCTATAGAATCTGCCCAGCTTTCTGCTACCCCTGCCTTTGGGTTCCATCCTGTTAGAGAGGCCGCAACAAATGGTAAACAAAAACATGTACATGACCCAAAAATATTATATGCGCCTTGAGAGAGATTCGAAATTAAATAGGCAGCTAGAATGACAGAAGATGAAGATAACATTTAGTGAGCACAATTTTATTATTTTTGCATGGCTTTGATAATGAATTGTAATAGGAGTCAAAGTATCTCCTCACAAAAACAAAACATAAAAACTACTTTTTTACCTTTTTTTTCCATCAGGGCACCAGCAGGCTTATATATAAGGATATGGTTACTTTAGGACAGATGTATAACTAGCCATCTTGTTGCATTCATTTCTTCTCTTTTTTTGAAGTGTAAGTACTGGGAGCCATGTCTGGTTTTTAAAATTGGTAAATATACAAGCGACGCTGCGTTACCTGGTCTAGTGATAAAACTTTGCAATAGCCTCGCTGCTACTTTATATTATGTGTTGAAGACTTGAATGCATAACACAGCCAATAAAAAACCTTAATTGTTTTGAGGGCCTTTGGGCTCCCGGCTCACCTAGTTAGTGCCATTATGGTGCTGTACTCGGGCCCTTCAGCCAGAATCAGAGGAAAAGGGTTCTGCTCTGATCCTTTCGAGATCAGGAATGGGACCAGGCAGGGGTGCCCACTGTCCCCGCTGCTCTTTGTACTAACTATTGAGCCTCTGGCAACCATGATCAGACAGGCTGATGGAGTACAAGGATTGTTGATTCATGATACTATGCAGAAACTCGCGCTCTTCGCAGATGATCTCACTCTGTTCATCACAGAACCTGAGACCTCACTACCGGCGGTCTTTGAATGTTTACAGAAGTTCAGCGAGATATCATATTATAGACTTAACTACACTAAGACAGAAGCGTTGGCGATTAATCTTCCCGCGGAGCAGCTTTCTTGGGTTAAGGAGACTTATCCATTTACTTGGTCCACAAACGAATTAAAACACCTAGGGGTTATCCTTTCCCCTGACCGGAAGACAGTAATTCGGGTAAATTACAATCCCTTGCTAAAAGAATTCGATACTCTTACCGCAAAGTGGGCTAGGTATGAGATATCATAGATTGGGAGAATACAGTCGGTAAAGATGTCACTTTTACCCAAGGTCACGTACCTCTTCAGATGTATACATCTGACAGTCCCGCAATATATCCTCAGCCGCTTCCAAGCAATTGTAAACAGGTTTATCTGGCAGGGCAAGCCCTCGCGGATAGCCATGCAACAGTTGCAACGGCCTATTCTCCATGGGGGGCTGGCAGCTCCTAGCATATGTAAATACTACAAGGCAGCCATTCTTTCCCATGTGACGGCATGGGGGGCCCCGCCTGAAGAAACCAGATGGGGACAGCTTGAGCAGGCTGTACTCCCCTCATGCTTGTCGTTAGAAGACCTTATATGGGTCCCTCAACATGCAGATGTACTCGTGGGAGTTGATAATCCTATTATTAAAGCAGGTATTAAAATTTGGAGGGAACTTCGCGGCTTGGCTCAAGTCGCACCTCACCCATCTCCCATGCATTCAGTTAGAGCATTGCTATCCTGTCTGCCGGAGTCACACCCGCAGAGGTGGTATGGTTGGGGTATCAAGCATGTTAGGGATCTTTATACACCTCAGGGCTTGGCGACCCAGGCTCCGGACTTGTCTGACATAGTTATTCCCAAAAAGTTCCACTTTGAATATTTCAGGCTCATATCTTTGTTGGTATCCTGGAAGTTCCAGAAGGGCAAACTTAGAGAATTGACCCAATGGGAAAAAGGTGGCTCACGGGCAAGCCTCTTCGAAAGGCCTTGACAATACACTATCAACTCCTATTAGAATCAGAAAGATTTACAAAAACTTTCCGCATTGTGGAATGGGAGAGAGATATGAGGAGGGAGCACACGGAGCCGGAGTGGCAGCAGGCAGTTCAACACACTAGAGCAGCAATTCATTGTGTCACATTGTATGAGCTTTACATAAAATTGGTACTGCGCTGGCATAGAGTACCAGTTAGCTTAAATAAGATGTTCCCGCAGACCCCAGACAGATGCTGGAGAGGGTGTGGCCAAAGAGGTTCTCATTTCCATATCTGGTGGAGCTGTACGGGAGTCCAGGGGATTTGGGAACAGGTGGCGACATTGTTAGATCGTTTAGGATTACTGCGCAGACTGACACCCGACACTGCCCTATTTCATCTAGGACTAGGGAAACTGGCCCAGCCTGCGAGGATGCTATGCGTGGTTATCCTTTTAGCCACGAAACTAGCTATTGCAAGATGCTGGTTGGGAAAATCACAGGTTTCACTCAACATGATACACGATATCATTGAATACATCCGCTCTCGTTAAGATCCGTGGGCAAAGTAGGCCTGCATGGACAAGTTTGGGCGATTTGGGAAACTGGGGGAAAATAGAGAGATACTTAGGATGTAACAGCCTTCGGGGGGGAGGGGCCAAGGGGTGTACAGAAGGGTCATTTACACATTCAGACCGGACCGGGGCCCTGGTTCCTCCCCCCTGACAACCCCCCCCCCCCCGCCTTTTTTTTTTTTCTCTTCTTCTCTTCCTCTCCTCCCTCTCCACCCCTATTCCCCTCTTTACCCTCAGACGCCCTGTTGCCCTGCTGAGCTTTTCCTCTCCGACTATTAAACAAGGTATAACTTGCCTGGGTCTAGATAACTTATAAAACTACATCATTGCACCTCGTATTACTCAAAGCTCGAAGAGGTGGCCCATCCCAGGCGAGGCCCAAGTAGACTTCTAGTTAACTTCTTTTGGTGTATGTTACTTCATCTAAAAATATGGTTCCTGAACTGATCATTGACAGGGACAAGCCCTTAGGTATTAAGCACTATTGTTGGTTTGCTGGCTTACAGTAGAAAGTTCTGACGCAGTTAATGTTCACTGTCTGTTAAAAATGAAGTTATGTAAAAAGAGGTATTATTCATGGCTATGCAACATCCTCTCTGGATGGAATTCAAGAAATCTACATAATTTTAAGGACATGTCTGTTACACTGGTCCTTTAATTTTGTTTTTGATGTATGTCTTACGGGCATGTTGCCATGATATGCTTATGTAAATGTCCTGTTGCACATGTTATTCTACCTCAATAAAAAAGTATTAAAAAAAAAAAAAAAAAAAACCTTAATTGGGAATATGCTTGTTAAATAGACTTTTAAGTGGTATTTGAAATGCATAGCAGTGCATTGCAGATACTGAGATACGCTACAATTTTTTAGAAAGGTTTTTTAATGTTTTTTTTCTACAAGATTCACCATTAAAGTCTTAGGGGCCGATTCATCAAGCTCCGTATGGAGCTGTATGCAGCTGTTTCCGCGTGAGCCTTCTTAAGACTGCTGCTCCTTAACTCGTCTGCTACCTCTGAGGCGACGGGCAGCAATCCGGGCAACATATGATCTGGTTGATTGACACCCCCTTCTAGCGGTCGATTGGAAGCGAATGTGCAGGGGGCGGCATTGCACAAACATTTCTAGTGAAATGCTTGTGCAATGATAAATGCCAACAGCGTATGCTGTCGGCATTTATCAATGTGCAGCGGACATGATTCGCTTGAGCGGATCATGTCCGCTTGCACTATAATAAATCGGCCCCTTTGAGTTCTTTGAGTAGATAAATCATTAGATACTTTTTTACAGGATCTTAGTGCCACCACTGTTAGAAGCTTACACTGTAGTAAGCTGTGCATACTACTGTGCATTACAAATAACACTTTTAAGTCCCTTTTAGCCAAAATACTGAGGAGCCAGACATATTTGTTTTTGAAGTTATGGAATAATTTTATATAGCAAAATATATACATATAATAGAGAATAATCCAAAAGGATAGGAAATAAAAGTAAAACTATATGAGATGTGATTCACATGATCTCTGTATTTGGTAAAGGGACACTAAACCCACTTTTTTGCTTTCAGTATTCAGATAGAGCACGCAATTTTTAGCAACTTTCTAATTTACTCTTATTATCAATTTTTCATTGTTCTCTTGCTATCTTTATTTGAAAAAGCAGAAATCTAATTTAAGGAGCCAGCCCATTTTTGGTTCAGCACCTGGGTTGTGCTTGCTGATTGGTGTCTAAATGAAGCCAATTATCAGCAAGCGCAACTCATGTGCTGAACCAAAAAAGGTCCGTTTCCTAACCTTACATTCTTGTTTTTTCATATAAAGATACCAAGAGAACAAAGAAAATTTGATAATAGAAGTAAATTAGAAAGTTGTTTAAAATTGCATGCTCTATCTGAATCATGAAAAAAAAATGTGTTTAAGCTCAATTATAATCAGAAATAAATGTATGGCTTGGTTTTAGTGAATGTAAATGATAGTGGCAACATAACTGGGCACAATACCCCTGTCATTGGTAGTAACATCTAATTAACCTGTGCCTAGAGATGCTTGTAATATAAATCCAGCTCTGATGAAACTGGCGCACTCTTTCTAACAGACACAAATAGAAAATGTGAAGGGAAAACATCTGAAGACTGTTGCCAGCTGGTATTATTCAGTCACTGTATTGCATTATAATTGGTGTCCCCTGATGAATGAACTAGTGCTATAGTCAGCCCTATAGTGTATCTACAGGTAATACTTAAAGACAACTAGCAATTAGTTTTAAACAATACATATTAACTTCTGTAATGTAATACATTTTCCTTTTTTTCCCCTTGAAATTATGGCCATGAGAACTGTTTTCCCTGATTTATGGGCAAGAAGATAATGCCCCATTTGTATACGGATTAAAAAAATCTACTGTTTATTCACCATTACCTTTAACTAACACAATACATACTAAATCATATAAATAGGGATTTTTTTATTTTGCAGTTCATCCAACATAAAGTACTTGCAGTCATTATGAGGACCTAAGCTTTTATGTGTGAAATTGATTGTGTATTTCTTCTTTAGATGAACGAGAACTTGGTAACTAAATCATTTTTATGTTTACAGTCTTTTTTATCTAAATTTTCAGATTAACCCAAAAGAGTGTATTAGCAGCGCAACTAAATGGATAAAGGATATAGTAGAGAGTGTGTGTAGTTGGAATTGAAGTATTTCTGTTATAATATATCTATTCTTGAAATTCAGAATATTAAAAAATAATAAATATTTGGTATTATAACAGTATCTTACAAATTATAACCAATACACATATGAATACATACAAATACAACAAATTCCTATAATCTGTGATGACCGAGTAACAGCATATATTAAGCATATAGGAAGATCAAGGAACAGTACATTTACCACTTCCAAGTTTGTGGAAAGTAATAGTTCTTAGCATCCAGGGAAGTCCCAATAAAGCCTTTCCTTTTACAAAATTCCAGGGTTCTTCCAATCACCTAGATCCGTGGGGGGCAGCTACTTTCAGAGGTGTTTCCCTGAACACTCTCTATGAAGCAATCCTGTAGCGAGAGAAGAAAAAAAGCGCAACCCCACATCAAGATAGACGTTTAAGCTTTATTGCACACACTGCATGCGGTTAAAAACACTTACAAGATAAAAAATTTCAACAAGCCTGTATCCCAATCAGGGAAGAATATTTCCTCTTGAGAAAGTTCGCTTAGGGTGAACAAAACACGTTGGGGGTGGAGCCTTGTGTTGCTCCAAGAAAAACGGAAACATAACGAAGAAAGATCCCGGTGGATTACGCTAGAGACAATCTAACCGGACTGAGGTTTTCCTTTCTTCTTCCCTGATTGGGATATAGGCTTGTTGGAATTTTTTATCTTATAAGTGTTTTTAACCGCATGCAGTGTCTGTAATAAAGTTTAAACGTCTACCTTGATGTGGAGTTGCGCTTTTTTCCTCTCTCGCTACAAAATTTTCAGATTAGGTGATAATAAATCATAAATATCTCTTAGTTAATATCTTATGCCATAAATACAGTGAATGTTCTGTCTACCTTAGTTCTGGGCTCAAGATTTATATAATGTCTAAACCCAGCATTATATATCACAGTATATCCCAAGACTTATATTTTCATTTAAAATTTCATATTTTGCTAAAAAATATGATTAATATGTAAAAAAAATGAAATTCAATATACTGTATGTCAGAAGTAGAAGATATAGATGATGGTCAACCTCCTAACACATAAGGGCCACAGATTAATATTTAAGAAGCTGTAAGGGAGACATATAACTTTGTGGAACAGGCCACTTTTTCCGGGGGGCCACATAAACTAGTGCAGACAACTGCATATGTCTGATGGGTCACAAATTGTACATCTTGGATCTTTATTACATGTACTACATTTGGAAGTGGAATGGTCGGTTATATGGAACTATATTTATTGGATTTTAGCTATTGTTAGTTTTTATTTAAACATTTAGTTATATTTCTAATTCTTGTAAATTTGTTTGTTGTATATTTCTTAACATCCCTACAGAAAAAATCTTTTGAAAGTTAATTTTTATTAACCTAAACACAAGCCATTAGTTTCTTAATGTTTGAGTGCCTATCTGCTGAACTATTAATCTTAAACTTAAACTGTTAGCTTTCTTGGGATTTATCTATCTATATATCTATTGGGTACTTATAGAGCGCAAACTAATCACCCGTGAGGGTCTCAAGGCGCTAAGGGAAAGCAGATAGGAGGAGGGGGGGGGCGTTCAGTCGAAGAGCCAGGTTTTGAGGTCCTTTCTGAACTTTGTAAGGGAGGTGGATTGTCTGAGGTGCAGCGGGAGGGTGTTCCATGTCTTTGCTGTTATGTGGGATAAGGATCTTCCGCCCACTGTGGATTTGCTGATGCGGGGGATGACTGCGAGTGCTTGGTCGGCCGATCGTAGTTGTCTGGTGGGGTGTAGAAATTTGCGCAGTGGTTTATGTATTAGGGTCCGATGTTGTGTAGGGCCTTGAACGTATGGGTAAGGAGCTTGAAGGTGATTCTCTTGTTTATGGGGAGCCAGTGAAGGTTCCTTAGGTGTTTGGTGATGTGGCATTGGAGAGGGATGTCGAGGATGAGTCTGGCTGAGGCGTTCTGGATACGTTGGAGTCTCTTTTGGAGTTTGATGATGGAGCCGGCTAGAGTGCTTTGCCGTAGTCCAACCGGCTGCTGACAAGGGCGTGGGTGACTGTTTTCCTGGTTTCTGTAGGGATCCACTTGAATATTTTTCGTAGCAGGTGGAGGATGTTGAAGCATTTTGAGGTGATGGCATTGATTTGTTGGTTCATGGAGAGTGATGAGTCCAGGATGAAGCCTAGATTTTGTGTGTGGTCGGTTGGGGTTGGAGGGTGACCGAGGGCTGTGGGCCACCAGGAGTCATCCCATGAGAATTTATTGGGTCCGAGGAGGAGGAGGGATCAAGTAGTGTAATTCTTCTGTATCAATCGAAAGTAATAATAGTTATATTATTAGGCGATGTTAAGGAAAAAGGGGAACTTCATCAATACTTTGAGGTCTATTTAAGAAAGATAGATAGATGGATAGATAGATGATTGATAGATAGAGCTATAGATAGAGTTAGGTACAATATTATGTAATCAAAGTAACAAAGCAATATTTGTAAGTGAAAGGTGATTTATGCTTATTGATCTTTTATGAAAATATAATGATGAAGAAAAATGTACCCATCTATGTGAATTTTAAATAACATAATTTCAGAACTATCTTATCCCAGATAACTGTACAGGTACTCATTTTAACACGCTGTAGTTTATTTTTAGAAGACTAATGCAAGAAAATACTTCCAGCTCCACACTTCAATTAACAACGTTAATACTATTAGAATAATTATATTAATTGTTCCTCTAATTGTCATTCACAAAATTACAAGGTTGTTATAAAGAAATAGACATTTTCTCAGATATATATTTAAAATTAAACACTATAGTTAATGACATACGGCTAGATTTAGAGTTCGGCGGTAGCCGTCAAAACCAGCGTTAGAGGCTCCTAACGCTGGTTTTGGGCGCCCGCTGGTATTTGGAGTCAGTGATTAAAGGGTCTAACGCTCACTTTACAGCCGCGACTTTTCCATACCGCAGATCCCCCTACGCCATTTGCGTAGCCTATCTTTTCAATGGGATCTTCCTAACGCCGGTATTTAGAGTCGTTTCTGCAGTGAGCGTTAGAGCTCTAACGACAAGATTCCAGCCGCCTGAAAATAGCAGGAGTTAAGAGCTTTCTGGCTAACGCCGGTTTATAAAGCTCTTAACTACTGTACCCTAAAGTACACTAACACCCATAAACTACCTATGTACCCCTAAACCGAGGTCCCCCCACATCGCCGCCACTCGATTAAAAATTTTAACCCCTAATCTGCCGACCGCCACCTACGTTATACTTATGTACCCCTAATCTGCTGCCCCTAACACCGCCGACCCCTGTATTATATCTATTAACCCCTAACTTGCCCCCCACAACGTCGCCGCAAGCTACTTAAAATAATTAACCCCTAATCTTCCGACCGCAAATCGCCGCCACCTACGTTATCCCTATGTACCCCTAATCTGCTACCCCTAACATCGCCGACCCCTATGTTATATTTATTAACCCCTAATCTGCCCCCCACAACGTCGCCGACACCTACCTACACTTATTAACCCCTAATCTGCCGAGCGGACCTGAGCGCTACTATAATAAAGTTATTAACCCCTAATCCGCCTCACTAACCCTATCATAAATAGTATTAACCCCTAATCTGCCCTCCCTAACATCGCCGACACCTACCTTCAATTATTAACCCCTAATCTTCCGATCGGAGCTCACCGCTATTCTAATAAATGTATTAACCCCTAAAGCTAAGTCTAACCCTAACACTAACACCCCCCTAAGTTAAATATAATTTTTATCTAACGAAATAAATTAACTCTTATTAAATAAATAATTCCTATTTAAAGCTAAATACTTACCTGTAAAATAAATCCTAATATAGCTACAATATAATTTATAATTATATTATAGCTATTTTAGGATTAATATTTATTTTACAGGCAACTTTGTAATTATTTTAACCAGGTACAATAGCTATTAAATAGTTAAGAACTATTTAATAGTTACCTAGTTAAAATAATAACAAATTTACCTGTAAAATAAATCCTAACCTAAGATATAATTAAACCTAACACTACCCTATCAATAAAATAATTAAATAAACTACCTACAATTACCTACAATTAACCTAACACTACACTATCAATAAATTAATTAAACACAATTGCTACAAATAAATAAAATTAAATAAACTATCTAAAGTACAAAAAATAAAAAAGAACTAAGTTACAGAAAATAATAAAATATTTACAAACATAAGAAAAATATTACAACAATTTTAAACTAATTACACCTACTCTAAGCCCCCTAATAAAATAACAAAGCCCCCCAAAATAAAAAATTCCCTACCCTATTCTAAAATACAAATATTACAAGCTCTTTTACCTTACCAGCCCTGAACAGGGCCCTTTGCGGGGCATGCCCCAAGAATTTCAGCTCTTTTGCCTGTAAAAAAAAACATACAATACCCCCCCCCAACATTACAACCCACCACCCACATACCCCTAATCTAACCCAAACCCCCCTTAAATAAACCTAACACTACCCCCCTGATGATCTTCCTACCTTGTCTTCACCATGCCAGGTTCACCGATCCGTCCTGGCTCCAAGATCTTCATCCAACCCAAGCGGGGGCTAGACATCCACTGAAGAAGTCCAGAAGAGGGTCCAAAGTCTTCCTCCTATCCGGCAAGAAGAGGACATCCGGACCGGCAAACATCTTCTCCAAGCGGCATCTTCTATCTTCTTCCATCCGATGACGACCGGCTCCATCTTGAAGACCTCCAGCGCGGATCCATCCTCTTCTTCCGACGACTAGACGACGAATGACGGTTCCTTTAAGGGACGTCATCCAAGATGGCGTCCCTCGAATTCCGATTGGCTGATAGGATTCTATCAGCCAATCGGAATTAAGGTAGGAATTTTCTGATTGGCTGATGGAATCAGCCAATCAGAATATAGTTCAATCCGATTGGCTGATCCAATCAGCCAATCAGATTGAGCTCGCATTCTATTGGCTGTTCCGATCAGCCAATAGAATGCGAGCTCAATCTGATTGGCTGATTGGATCAGCCAATCGGATTGAACTTGATTCTGATTGGCTGATTCCATCAGCCAATCAGAAAATTCCTACCTTAATTCCGATTGGCTGATAGAATCCTATCAGCCAATCGGAATTCGAGGGACGCCATCTTGGATGACGTCCCTTAAAGGAACCGTCATTCGTCGTCTAGTCGTCGGAAGAAGAGGATGGATCCGCGCTGGAGGTCTTCAAGATGGAGCCGGTCGTCATCGGATGGAAGAAGATAGAAGATGCCGCTTGGAGAAGATGTTTGCCGGTCCGGATGTCCTCTTCTTGCCGGATAGGAGGAAGACTTTGGACCCTCTTCTGGACTTCTTCAGTGGATGTCTAGCCCCCGCTTGGGTTGGATGAAGATCTTTGAGTCAGGACGGATCGGTGAACCTGGCATGGTGAAGACAAGGTAGGAAGATCATCAGGGGGGTAGTGTTAGGTTTATTTAAGGGGGGTTTGGGTTAGATTAGGGGTATGTGGGTGGTGGGTTGTAATGTTGGGGGGGGGGGTATTGTATGTTTTTTTTTACAGGCAAAAGAGCTGAAATTCTTGGGGCATGCCCCGCAAAGGGCCCTGTTCAGGGCTGGTAAGGTAAAAGAGCTTGTAATATTTGTATTTTAGAATAGGGTAGTGAATTTTTTATTTTGGGGGGCTTTGTTATTTTATTAGGGGGCTTAGAGTAGGTGTAATTAGTTTAAAATTGTTGTAATATTTTTCTTATGTTTGTAAATATTTTATTATTTTCTGTAACTTAGTTCTTTTTTATTTTTTGTACTTTAGATAGTTTATTTAATTTTATTTATTTGTAGCAATTGTGTTTAATTAATTTATTGATAGTGTAGTGTTAGGTTAATTGTAGGTAATTGTAGGTAGTTTATTTAATTATTTTATTGATAGGGTAGTGTTAGGTTTAATTATATCTTAGGTTAGGATTTATTTTACAGGTAAATTTGTTATTATTTTAACTAGGTAACTATTAAATAGTTCTTAACTATTTAATAGCTATTGTACCTGGTTAAAATAATTACAAAGTTGCCTGTAAAATAAATATTAATCCTAAAATAGCTATAATATAATTATAATTTATATTGTAGCTATATTAGGATTTATTTTACAGGTAAGTATTTAGCTTTAAATAGGAATCATTTATTTAATAAGAGTTAATTTATTTCGTTAGATAAAAATTATATTTAACTTAGGGGGGTGTTAGTGTTAGGGTTAGACTTAGCTTTAGGGGTTAATACATTTATTAGAATAGCGGTGAGCTCCGGTCGGCAGATTAGGGGTTAATAATTGAAGGTAGGTGTCGGAGATGTTAGGGAGGGCAGATTAGGGGTTAATACTATTTATGATAGGGTTAGTGAGGCGGATTAGGGGTTAATAACTTTATTATAGTAGCGCTCAGGTCCGCTCGGCAGATTAGGGGTTAATAAGTGTAGGCAGGTGTCGGCGACGTTGTGGGGGGCAGATTAGGGGTTAATAAATATAACATAGGGGTCGGCGATGTTAGGGCAGCAGATTAGGGGTACATAGGGATAACGTAGGTGGCGGCGGTTTACGGAGCGGCAGATTAGGGGTTAAAAGTGTAATGCAGGGGTCAGCGATAGCGGGGGCGGCAGATTAGGAGTTAATAAGTGTAAGGTTAGGGGTGTTTAGACTCGGGGTACATGTTAGGGTGTTAGGTGCAGACGTAGGAAGTGTTTCCCCATAGGAAACAATGGGGCTGCGTTAGGAGCTGAACGCTGCTTTTTTGCAGGTGTTAGGTTTTTTTTCAGCTCAAACAGCCCCATTGTTTCCTATGGGAGAATCGTGCACGAGCACGTTTTTGAGGCCGGCCGCGTCCGTAAGCAACTCTGGTATCGAGAGTTGCATTTGCGGTAAAAATGCTCTACGCTCCTTTTTTGGAGCCTAACGCAGCATTTGTTTGAACTCTCGATACCAGAGTTAAATTTATGGTGCGGCCAGAAAAAAACCCGCGGAGCGTTAACAGCCCTTTTACCGCCGAACTCTAAATCTAGGCCATAGTTTGCTTGCATTAAACAAATATAGGGCTAGATTATAAATGGCTCACTAATAGTTGAATGTGAGCGAAAATGGGTTTATCGTGGCTCTTTATTGCAGTATTACAAGTTAAAACTAAACGCCTTTGCTTGAGTGCAATTAAATTTAACTTGGGTCAGGATAGCACTAACTCAGAGCTCTGGTTAACTGTTAAGGGAGACAAAAAAGTTGCAAAAAACACATTAAAATTACATTTAAAGGTACAGTTACACTCATAATATCACTGTCTGATAAAAAATATTTTAAAAAAATAAATTGTAGGGGTACTTCTAGAGGCGGCCATCTTACAGGACAAATTAAACCTACAGATTATCTTCAATGTTATTCACAATCAAGATTCTTTTTCAAACATATCTAGTGGCGGATGGTCTGAGGAGCTGAAAACAGTGAATATTTTGTGAATTACTTCTCACTTTAGAACAGGGGCCCACACCGAAGAGAGGTGTGCAGATCTCAGTTGTGTGGCAATACTAAGTTAACCCCGAGCCTGAAACCCCCCTCTCCTTGTGAGAGGTATATATATATATATATATATATATATATATATTTATATATTTTATAAGCTGGTAGCATATGTATAACTATGGTTCTTCTGCAGAATTTTTACTAACAGCCTTAAAAGATCTTCTGCCTACTTATTAATTCCCTTTGCTGATTACACTCCAATTAGAACTGTGACAGCAAAGTCAAACTAATTCTGTTATGCCTATAGACTGTAAGGGACAAGATCTGGAGGTCGTGAAAAATGCTGAAAATTCCAACAACGATGTGCTTTCCCTAGGCTCTCCAGTCTATTTACCCAATCAAGAGCCCCTAACTGCGGCCAATGTGGCTATTCAACTCCACTCCCTGTCAACTACTTTGAGATTGAATGCGCTACTAGATGTGTCTGGGAGATCTGACCTTCCTAGTTTACTCCAGGCTCTTATGCAGTGGGAAATCTTGAGGATCCGGAGCCTCTACAGATTACCTGCAAATCGTAAAGTTCCTTGAGGAACTCTTTATAGTATGCAATTTTGTGCCAGTTTATGGGTCCATATCACATTTTGTGTGCCTTTCCAGTGACCTCACACTGCATTCTCTTATTGTGGCGCAGAAAAGGGAGACTGAGACCATTCCTTTAATGCACCAGTAGTTTGAACATTTCGGTATGGGTTAAAAAATATTTTTATGGGTTAAAAAATATTTTAAGCAATTAAGACTGATCAGGGGTCCCTGGCCTGATGAGACTTGGGGGCCAAATTATCAAGCCCCGTATGCATCTGTTTCCGTGCGAGCCTTCAGGATCTGCTCCTTAACTCGTCCGTCACCTCTGAGGCAGCGGACAGCAATCAGCCCGATTGCATATGATCAGTGTATTGACACCCCCAGCTAGCGGCCGATTGACCACAAATGTGCAGGGGGCGGAATTGCACAAGCATTTCACTAGAAATGCTAGTGCAATGATAAATGCCGACAGCGTATGCTGTCGGCATTTATCGATGTGCGGCGGACTGATAAATCTACCCCTTGAAGCTTACTGTTTGACTGTCATTTCAGAGCTTATAAGGCAGATGTACATTTAAGTTTTTGCTATTATATGTGTTTATGTTATCTAGCGGCTTCTTTCATGACACTCTTGCTGACATTATGGAACCATGTGGTGCTATGTTAGAAGTTTTACCACACAGCTCTGGTAATAGGGGTCTTAATAATATAGGGGCTTCTTATGAAGTATCAAACTGAAACCAGTGGGGTCATCTATTGTCTTGCTAGGGTTGTCTAGTTACTGTTTTAGTAATGAGCTTATATTATCTCAATGTTTCAAGGGAATTTTGTTTACCATATTTATTAACCTTTGCTTTTTATCATTCATGTTCCCTATAGATTTATTGATGTTCAAATGTTTTATATATCCAGGTAAACTAACTTCCCTGTAGTAGAATAGCTTGTACTTTTCCCCTGTAAGTAGGCATGGGTGAATGTTTTTAAAAATTTGACATTTTTAAACAAATTTTGATACATTCGTTCGTTCAAATAGAATTTCGAATGTTTATATAACATTCTATTTTTGAATTTTCCTTTTCGAATTTTGCAATAAAATTCGAAAATATTTGTTTGAAAAATAGAATGTTTAGCTATGTATTCATTCAATTTCGAAATGTAATATTCAAAATCAAATGTAACATTCAAATTCAAAATATTATTTCTAGTCTACAACTGTGTTTAATAAATGTAATATTCGAATTTGAATGATACATTCAAATTCGAAATAAGATTTCTAGTCTAATACTGTGGTTTTTAAATGTAACATTCGAATTTGAATGTGACATTCGAATTCGAATATGACATTCGAATTTGAATGTGACATTCGAATTAGAATGTGACATTCAGATTCTAAATAGTATTTCTAGTCTATAACTGTGTTTAATAAATGTAATATTCGAATTTGAATGCTATATTTGAATTTAAAATAGTATTTCTAGTCTACTACTGTGTATAAATGTATTATTCAAAT
The DNA here is from genome assembly GCF_027579735.1 of Bombina bombina. NCBI lineage: Eukaryota > Metazoa > Chordata > Amphibia > Anura > Bombinatoridae > Bombina > Bombina bombina. Next base: position 79,753,652 of record NC_069506.1, on the reverse strand, counting down.
TTGAATGTTACATTCGAATTTGAATGTGGCATTTGAATTTGAAATAGCATTTCTAGTCTACAACTGAGTTTTATAAATGTAATATTCAAATTCGAATGTGATATTCGAAAGTTTAATTCAAATTCAAATATGACATTCGAATTCGAAAAAGTGACATTCTAAAACTATAAATAGCATTTGATAATAGAATTTTTAAGAATATTCGTTCTTATCAACATTTTATTATGTATTTACAATAACTATTGTTCTAACATTCGAATTTGAATATAAACACATTCACCCATCCCTACCTGTATGGTTGCTTCATTAACGTGATTGGCAGTTTATCATAGCACATATACCTATTAGATTCACTACTGTTTCTTATCACTGCCATCCTTTATTTCTGCTTATGTTTGCTGTTGCTCCCTTTGCTTATTACATTTACAATAATTAATACCTTATTTATTGAATAGGAGTCATCTATTGCTATTTATCTTTTTTGGGACAAATAACACCTTATCTGTGGTTTCAATCACCCATATTATGCAATCTTCTTCTTTTGAAATTGCGGTTCATATAACTAGTATGTGTTATAAGTTATAAGACATACTAGTATTATGAACCGCAATACATTCCTTTAATTGTATATATTTATTGTAGGACACTGAGTTTTCTTTTATTATATTTTGCATTGAGAATGACAGTGTCTACCTTGTTCGTCGCACCCCTCGATCTTTAAAGGGACATAAAACCCAGATTCATACAGCTCATGCAATTTGAAACAACTTTTAAATGTACTTCTATTATCAATTTTTCTTTGTTGAAAAGCAGGAAGGTAAGTTTAGTCATGTGCACGTGTCTGCAGCACTATATAGCAGCAGTTTTGTAACAATGTGATACATTAGAAAGAGCACTAGATGGCAGCACTATTTCCTGTCATGTAGTTCTTCAGGCATGTGCACGCTACCTATCTAGATAGCTCTTCAACAAAGAATAACATGAAATTAAAGCAAATTTGATAATAGAAGTAAATTGGAAACTTTTTTTAAATTGTATTCTCTATCTGAATCAGGATAGAAAAAAATGTTTGGTTTCATGTCCCTTTAAAAGGATATGAAACCCATTTTTTTCTTTCATGATTCAGATAGAGGATGCAATTTTTTTTTTTTTCAAAGTTTTTTTTTTTTATTGAGGGAAAAATGAAAACATAAATCAAATACAATGCATCCGACATAAATTCACAACATAATATAATATCAATATAGATATATAAGAAACCAATAAAACAAAACAAGTTCCTACACATATTTAGAATAACTAATGTCAGAAGCACCACTCCTGTTCATCTAAGTCTAGGGACTATCGAACCCTCAATTTGTTTTCGTTTGTTTTTTGTTGGTGTCTTGCAACCCCACCTCAAGGGGGCTGAGGGGTACTATCATATGCTTAAATTCGGAAGAGAAAAAAAGATCATGCTGACCTGGCGTATCAATCATATCTCTCCAGTCTCTGGCATAGGGAGGAAACCAGAGTAGAGAGAAAAAGAGGTAAGCCAAGAAGAGAAAGAAATAGGGGGGAAGGGGGGGGGGGAGGAAGGGGGGAAGAGGGAAGAAAAAAAAAAAAAAATTAAAAAAAAATTGTGTACATATACATAGAATTCCTGTTTCCAGATGTCTTTCTATACTTATCATAGGATCTGTATCCAATCAGACCAGATCTCCCAATAGTCTTCCATTCGATCGAGGGAACTATATATCGATTTTTCCATTGTTGCCAGAAATTGCACAGTTTCGCAGACAGCAGTCAGAGAGGGTGGCTCTACCTGCTTCCACGTTCTAGCAATACACAGCTTTGTGGCAGAGATGATATATATTAACAGTTGTTTATTATGTTTAGATAGTCCGGCCTCAAACACATGGAAAACGATGCACTGGGGGGTCAAAGTTACAGGGAGATTCATGGAGTGGAGTAAGGTCTCCACGTCCCGCCAAAGAGGGACTAGCTTCGGGCACTGCCACCATATATGGAGGTCAGAGCCCTCTCCACCACACTGTCGCCAGCATAATGGAGACGAGCCCACAAACATTTTGGACAATCTAGTGGGCACTCTATACCATTTCAACAGAAGTTTAATATAGCCCTCAAAAATAGTCACACAATGTAATGTCTTTTTTGTTAGAGTTATAGCCCTGTCAATATCAAGTTCAGAGAGTGTCGAGTTTAGGTCTCTGCACCACGTTTTAATCTGCCAAGGGAGGCCTTTGGACTGGTCATGAAGTAGAGCTCTATAATGAAAAGCAAGTGGCTTGTACCTTCCCAGTCCACTCTGCCATCTATGCTCCCATTTAGAGAGCGGTCTGAGGTTTCGTTTAGGGAAGTCCCATGATTTTAATAGGCTCAATAACCTATAGCATTCAAATCTTAGCCAACGGGTGGGGTCATCAATTGAATTAATGATCTGTGAGACTGACATCAGAGTATTGTTGTAGTAAAAGCGTGTAGATACCAAATGTTGCCCAGTATCCCAGAAATCAATGTGAGCACCGGGCAGATTCCAGATTAGGCCTCTTATCTGGTGTATTGGGGAGGGGTGTGGAGCGATCTCAGAGTGGTGTCTAAGGCTATGCCATAAACTGATGGTTTGTTGAACAATAGGATTTGCGATTAGTTTAGTTATAGACTTATAACTGGGAACCCATATGACGTCTGAGAGGATTAGGTTTCGAGGTATAGACATCTCCTCCAAACCATACCAGCCTGGTTTTTCTGCGCCGGGGCCCCAGGCAGCTATATGGGAGAGTCTAGTTGCCTCATAGTATAAAAAAATGTTTGGAAAGGCTACTCCCCCTCTAGCATATTCCCTTTGCATAATCTTATGTCCAATCCTGGGTGTTTTACCCTCCCAGACATATTTAGTAAATATCTGGTGTATCTGTTGGAGTATGCTATGTGGAATGTTTAGCGGGAGACATCGAAAGATATACAAGGCCTTAGGGAGTAGAGACATTTTAATAGTGGCCACATGGCCCAGCCAAGAAATTTCCTTAAAATCCCATCTGCGAGTTAGAATTTGTAATTCTGTGAGCAATGGGTCAAAGTTGAGTTTAATCACAGAGCTAATGTCGGCACTAAGCTTTATGCCCAAGTGTGTGAGGGAAGAGAGAGACCATCGGAAGTTATGTTCACTCTGTAGAACAGTAAGCTGTTCTTCAGGGATATTAATACAGTATGCTTCGGTTTTGGTTACATTGACTTTATAAAAGCTGAACTTGCCAAATTGTTCCAAGACTGAGAAGACCGGATTAATCGAGGAGGTGGGATCGGTAAGAAGAATTGTAACATCGTCCGCATATAAGACGATTTTCTCCTCCCTATCGTTCACAGGAACGCCTTTGATTTGTGGGGAGTCTCTTATGGCCTGTGCCAAGGGTTCCATGGCTAGGGCAAAGATTAAAGGGGATAGTGGACAGCCCTGTCTAGTGCCGTTTGAAATATTAATTTTAGGGGAGCAAAATCCCATACCTCTCACCTTAGCACATGGATTAGAGTATAGTACCTTGATCATGTCAATTGCTGGTCGGGGAAATCCAAAGGCCTTCAACATCTCCCATAAATACTCCCATCTGACCCTGTCAAAGGCCTTCTCGGCGTCTAGCGACAGGGCCATCAGGGGTATATTAGATTTTTTGGCTTCAGTGAAGATATTTAATAATCTCCGGGTATTATCAGGACCCTGTCGACCCGGAATGAAGCCAACTTGGTCAACTTTAATCAGGGAGGGGAGGAGGTGAGCGACCCTATCAGCTATTAATTTAGAATATAATTTAGTATCTACGTTTAATAAGGAAATGGGACGAAAATTAGAGCATAGTGAAGGATCTTTCCCGGGCTTGGGTATTGTAACAATAGTGGCTTCTAAGTTCTCTGTAAGAATGTGGCCCTCCGATTTTACGTCATTGAAAACCTGGCATAGAGTTTGCTGTAGTTTGGGGCTTAATTTTTTGTAAAACTGACCAGTAAACCCGTCAGGGCCCGGTGCTTTATTGTTCTTTATCTGTTTAATTGCCTCTTGAATTTCAGATATAGAAAAAGGTTCTATCAGCTTATTACCATCCGCTTCAGATAATGAAGGCAACTTTAAGGTACGGAGAAAAGTAGATATGTCGTTAACCGATGCCATAGTCGGCTTCTCAACTTTTTTGATATTGTAAAGGGTCTCATAAAACTCGGCAAAAAATTTGCCGATGTCATCTGGCGCGTACACCTTATGACCATTTTGGCTAAGATAAGGAATCCTTGAGGCTGCTGCATGGTTTTTGAGTTTCTTTGCTAGCAAAGAGTCCGCTTTATTGCTCTTATAGTACATAGTAAGTTTAAATTTCGAGATAGCCTTTTTAATTCTCTCTATTTCCAAAGCCTTAATCTGGTCTTTCAGATACAAAATGTCAGCGGATAGCTCAGTGGAGGGAGCCTGTTTGTTTAACTTTTCTTTTATTCGAAGATCACATACTAATTTTCCTAGGGGAGCACCCCATTTTTTCCTTTGAGCTGTTAATGTAGCTATGCAAAAACTTCGGATAAACGCTTTTAAGGCAGCCCATCTAATTTGATGAGAGGTTTGGCCAGCCGGGTTATTTAAGAGGAATTCCTCAACTTTATCGGAGATTTTTTGTAGAAAGGTGTTCTCATCCCATAGGGATCTAGGAAATTTCCATGTAGGCCTATTTGATGTATAACTTCCCTCACTCAATGAGAAGGATACCGCGTCGTGGTCTGACCAGGGGCAGCTGTGTATCTGGGATTCTGAGATCTCATTCATGGTCCAAGAATCGACAAAGAAATGGTCTAAGCGGGAATAGGACTTATGTAGGGTCGAAAAGAAAGAATAATCCCTTGAGTTGGGATGGCATGACCTCCAGACATCATATAGTGAGAACTGGTGGATGAGATTACGGAATTTAGAAGAAGTATTTTTAGAAATCCTATCTAGGTCTTTTCCATTTGGAAGCCACCTATCAATCAAGGGGTCCCACACCATGTTGAAATCTCCCCCCAGTACTAACTTCCCCTGTCTCAGTCTCTCGGCAAGATGTAAAACCTTCCGAAGGAAAATTGATTGGCCTTGGTTAGGGGCGTATATGTTGACTAGGGTATAAATAAGATTGTTGATTTTACAAACCAGTATCAAGAATCTACCCTCAGGGTCGTTCTCGACATGTATCTGGTGAAAGGCCACTGTTTTATTAATTAAGATAGATACTCCTCTGCTTTTATCCTGATGAAGAGAGTGGAAAATCACTGGATATTGCAGAAACTTAATTTTTGGGAGTTTATCTTCCGCCCAGTGAGTCTCCTGAAGGAAGACCACATCGCTGCGGAGTTTCTTAAAAAAGTTATGAGACAGACTTCTTTTAGTTGGTATATTCAGACCTTTTACATTTAAGGTCGCAAAACGAAGATGAGATATCGTCTTCATAATAAAAAAAAAAAAAAAAAAAAAAAAAAAAAAGATTGGAGAGGAAAAGGGGAGTGAGGGATAGAAGTGAGGGAGGAAAGGTTTAGTCAGAATAAGAAAAAGCTAGACAGAAAGGCCAGGGAGACAAAGTATACCTCAGCGAAGGCTAAGGATAAGGAATAATTACAAGTGCACAGGCCAGCACGTCAAATCTAAAGCTATGGAAGGGGAGTAAGTCTAAGGAATCTGCGTTCATTTGTTTACTTTTGGTAAACTGTGGTTTTACCCGGGGGGGGGGGAGGTAGGCACTAGGCCTGCTGAAAGTACTTCAGTAAATAGGACAATAGTCCAGACCAGGGGTAATTGAACTTAACATGAAATAGGGAAGCTATTATCTAATTGCATATTGTAGTTGACCTTAAAAATTAAGATACTGTAGGTTGGTGAGAGAATTTATGATACATATGAGATTATAACCCATCAATTCCGAGGAATGGGCGAGATCTAGGATGGTTAATCACCCCAGGTGTATTTTATAATGAGGTGAGATGTTGTCTAGACCAGAATCCATACATAGTTATATATTATCTAAATCATACCTAAAAAAGGACATTCTTCTGCCCTAGTCATATAATCATATAGATATAGTCTAAGGATGCATACTGCTAACAAAACATTATTATATAACGAAGAACAACATTATAAAGTAACAGGATATGAGGCTCAATAAAGTGGTATAATGAAACATGTAAATTTGAACCCCTTATAGTAATCAACTAGGCTATAGAAGAAGTCCAGGTCTCAAACATATATTCAAAATAAACTAAATGTACATTCATGACATTCCTGGACAGAGAAACCTGTAAGGAACAGGGTAGGTATTACATATAGAAAACATTGCATATACCATAATGGAGGCCTAGAATAAAGCAATCCTAGAATTCAACATAAAAAACATCAGTGCATTACCAAACGCAGCAGTGCTTCCCCAACCCATTTAGCATAGAAATCAAACCTAAGAAAGGACATTCTTCTGTCTTAATCCTATAATCATATAGATATAGTCTGAGGGTGCATATTGTTAACAAAACCTTGTTATATAACGAAGAACAACATTATAAGGTAACAGGATATGAGGTTCAATAGAGTGGTATAATGAAGCATGTAGACTTAAACCTCTTACAGTAATCAGCCAGGCTATAGAAGTAGTCCAGGTCTCAAGCACATATTCAAAGTCTTATTGAAAAGAGCAATGAAAAAAAAAAAAAAAAAAAAAGGATCATCCATAAAATAAACTAAATGTACATTCGTTATATTTCTGGACAGAGAAACCTGCAGAAAACAAGGTTAGTATGACATAGAGAGAACATCTCATATACCATAATGGAGGCCTAAAATAAAGCAAACCTAAAGTTCAACATAAAAAACATCAGTGCATTACTAAACGCAGCAGTAATTTCCTAACCTAATTGACATAGATAAAGATCACTACCTCACATGCAGAAGGTATAAATTCAATATTAAATCCTGGCTGCTGAAACTAGATTTACGTCTATACACAACAAGTAAATCAGTCCTGTGACATGAAACCAATCACTGCTAGTATAATAAAGTGGAGCGGTGAAAAAATTATAGTACATAGAATAGAGGATGCAATTTTAAGCAACTTTCTTAAACTTTTCTTTGGTTCAGCACCTGGCTAAGTTTTTCTTTGGTTCAACACCTGGCTAAATGTAGCCACCAGGTGTGTGCATGCTCCTTAGCCTACCTAACTGCTTTTCAACAGAGAGATACAGAGAGAAGTAAATTATATAATAGAATTAATTTGTAAGCATTTTTAAAATATGAATCACAAAATAAAAAGCCATGTACCTTTAATAAAAGAAAGGCATACTGAACATCCAAGTTAGTAACCTTCCAGATGAATCACATAACCAGGGTCTGCTGTCCATTGTAACATGGCTGATTATAGGCCTTCTGATTTTATAAGCTCTCAATATGCCTTTTTCATTATGGGAGTGATACCATGATGATACCATTTCCAAACTGGAAAAACAGCTTATCTGATATGAGCAGATATTGGAAAATTCACCCATACCATGCCTGGACAACATTGACATTGGAGATCATAATCCATCCTACCACATGTTTTACACTATGGGGCCTATTTATTATGGTGAGAGCCGACATGATCCGATATTGCAGATCATGTCCGCTGCACATCAATAAATGCCGACATCATATGGTAAACATCATATTCTGGTAAACTGCTGGTGCAATGCAGCCCCCTGCAGATTTGCAGCCAATCGGCCGCTAGCAGGGGGTGTCAATCAACCCGATCGTATTCGATCGGGTTGATTTCTTTCTGCCGCCTCAGAGCAGGTGGACAGTTTATGGAGCAGCGGTCTATATGTCAACAACAAAATGGACACATCAAGTTAAACAGTGTAGCCACCAATCAGCAAGCGCTACCGAGGCACTGAACTAAAAATTTACAGATTATGAGGCCCATTTATCAAGCTCCGTATGGAGCTTGAGGGCCTGTGTTTCTGGCGAGTCTTCAGACTCGCCAGAAACACAAGTTATGGAGCAGCCGTCTAAAGACCGCTGCTCTATAACCCTGTCCGCCTCATCAGAGCAATCGGGTTGATTAACACCTCTCTGCTGGCGGCCCATTGAATGCCCTCTCTGCATTCAGCAATGTCTGTCGGACCTGATCCGCACTGTCGGATCAGGTCCGACAGACACTTGATAATTCGGCCCCATGATCTTAAAATATAGGATGGCTAAAAAGACAGAAAGTGTTACAGAGGTCTGAATGCAGGGGGAGGAGGGGATGTCGTAAAAATCATGAGGGGAGTTTAGAAGACAGAGGCAGACAGTGTCAGTAAGGATAACAGACAGGGGAAATATATGGTTATACACAAAGCATATACTGACATAAAGTTATATATCAACATAGAACAAATATGAATAAAGATGTGAAATTAGGTATACAGGGGAATATAAGATAGTCAAAAAAGGAGAAAAGAAAGAAAGAAAAAAAGGGGAATAATAATAATGACAAAGGTGTGGACAAAGTATCATTGCTCAATGCAATACTCTTGTTATTTTGATATATATATATATCTGTATATATCTATACCTATATGTAATCATGTATATATATATAGCTATATAATATAGAGCCCTGATGAAGCCCTTGTTGCAAAGGATCATGGGCAAAACGCACGTCAGCTTGTTCGAAATATAACAAATACACAAACAAGCATTTTTTGTGATATCCCTTGTTGCGCCAATTTGTCTGGAATTATCAGCCAATTGGTAGAAGTTTTGCAGCTAGCATGAGGAACTGGGGTCCTTGAGAGTGGTGTAGTGCCGTAGTCCGATGCAAGTATTTGAATAGTGATCGATAAGAGTGACGGCATCAAAAAAGGTATTATACAAAAGATATTCACTTTGGTGGTTACGAAGGAGGAAGCCTTTTATGCTGAGTTGCGAAGGTAACGCTCTTTTCTCTGATCTATGGGCTTTTTTGCTACTATACTAATAAGTGCATGATAAGCTTTTTTCTAACAGCTGTGAACATAATCTCCTGTGAAGTTGAGATTCTTATAGTGACAAGTATCTGGATATATCATATTAACTCCATTTGCATTTTTATGAGTCTTACTTTTAACAGTATACTGCTAGATGTTTTTTTAAGTATGCTTTCTACTAACTTTATTCCAGCTGTGGCCACTTACTTTTGAACATCTATTTTTTCTCTGTGTGCACACAATAGTGGACTGTTTAATAATATGAAGCTATAATGTAAAGTCTTTGGATTGATCAAATCTGCTTTTTGTTGTGACTTCATGTATGGATGGGTGTGTGATTTTGCTGCACTTCCATATCCTGCATTCTATTTAAGAATACATTTAACGTTTTTTTGACTAAGTAACTGAGTGCTGTATTTCCTGTCTTTTTGCAAGGCCCCTATAAAATAGAGATCCTTTTTCTCTTTTGTTAGTATTTTTTTAAATATTTATATATTTGTGCCAAAAAAAAATAAAAAAAAAAAAATATATATATATATATATATATATATATATACACACATATATATATATATATATACACAGTATCTCACAAAAGTGAGTACACCCCTCACATTTTTGTAAATATTGTGTGATATATTTTCATGTGAGAACACTGAAGAAATGACACTTTACTACAATGTAAATTAGTGAGTGTACAGTCTGTATAACAGTGTAAATTTGCTGTCCCCTCAAAATAACTCAGCACACAGCCACTAATGTTTAAACAGTTGGCAACAAAAGTGAGTACACCCCTAAGTGGAAATGTCCAAATTGGGCCTAAAGTGTCAATATTTTGTGTAGCTACCATTATTTTCCAGCACTGACTTAACCCTCTTTGGCATGGAGTTCACCAGAGCTTCACAGTTTGCCACTGGAGTCCTCTTCCATTCCTCCATGACGACATCACGGAGCTGGTGGATGTTAGAGACCTTGCACTCCCCCACCTTCCATTTGAGGATGCCCCACAGATGCTTAATAGGGTTTAGGTCTTGAGACATGCTTGGCCAGTCCATCACCTTTACCCTCAGCTTCTTTAGCAAGGTAGTGGTTGTTTTGGAGGTGTGTTTGGGGTTGTTATCATGTTGGAATACTGCCCTGCTGCCCAGTCTCCGAAGGGAGGGGATCATGCTCTGCTTCAGTATGTCACAGTACATGTTGGCATTCATGGTTCCCTCAATGAACTGTATTTCCCCAGTGCTGGCAGCACTCATGCAGGCCCAGATCATGACTCTCCCACCATCATGCTTGACTGTAGGCAAGACACACTTGTCTTTGTACAACTCACCTGGTTGCCACCACACACGCTTGACACCTTCTGAACCAAATAAGTTTATCTTGGTCTCATCGGACCACAGGACATGGTTCTAGTAATCCATGTCTTTAGTCTGCTTGTCTTCAGCAAACTGTTTGCAGGCTTTCTTGTGCATCATCTTTAGAAGAGGCTTCCTTCTGGGATGACAGCCATGCAGACCAATTTGATGCAGTGTGGGGCATATGGTCTGAGCCCTGACAGGCTGAGCCCCCACCCCTTCAACCTCTGCAGCAATGCTGGCAGCACTCATACGTCTATTTCCCAAAGTCAACCTCTGGATATGACACTGAGCATCTGCACTCATTTTCTTTGGTCGACCATGGCGAGGCCTGTTCTGAGTGGAACCTATCCTGTGAAACCGCTGTATGGTCTTGCCCACCGTGCTGCAGCTTTCAGGGTCTTGGCAATATTCTTATAGCCTATGCCATCTTTATGTAGAGCAACAATTCTTTTTTTCAGATCCTCAGAGAGTTCTTTGCGATGAGGTGCCACGTTGAACTTCCAGTGACCAGTATGAGAGAGTGTGAGAGCGATAACACCAAATTTAACACACCTGCTCCCCATTCACACCTGAGACCTTGTAACAGTAATGAGTCACATGACACCAGTGTGGAAAAATGGTAATTGGGCCCAATTTGGACATTTCCACTTTTGTTGCCAATGGTTTAGACATTAATGACTGTGTGTTGAGTTATTTTGAGGGGACAGCAAATTTACACTGTTATACAGGCTGTACACTCACTACTTTACATTGTAGCAAAGTGTCATTTCTTCAGTGTTATCACATAAAAAGATATAATAAAATATTTACAAAAATGTGAGGGGTGTACTCACTTTTGTGAGATACTGTATATATATATATATATATATATATATATATATATATATATATATATATATATATATATATATATAGAGAGAGAGAGAGAGAGAGAGAGAGAGAGAGAGAGAGAGAGACATATATATATATATATATATATATATATATATATATATATGTGTGTGTATTTATGAATAAATAGAACATATTCCTCTATATGAAGAACATTGGAATGTAAAATTATTTTTTTCATTTCAGGTTAGAGGACTTGAGAATATGGGGTAGATTTATCATGGTGCGAGTGGACATGATACGATGTAGCATATCATGTCCGTTGCACATCGATAAATTCTGACAGCATGCACTGTCTGCATTTATCATTGCACCAGCAGTTCTTGTGAACTGCTTGTGCAGTGCCGCCCCCTGCAGATTTGCGGCCAATCGGCTGCTAGCAGGGGGTGTCAATTAACCAGATCGTATTCAATCGGGTTGATTTCTGTCCGCGGCCTCAGAGCAGGTGGACAAGTTATGGAGCAGCAGTCTTTAGACCGCTGCTTTATAACTTCTGTTTCCGGCAAGCCTGAAGGCTCGCGCTGAAACAGGGGCATCAAGCTCCATACGGAGCTTGATAAATCGGCCCCTATGTGACCGAGTTTGCACGCGAGTTAGGTGTTTTTCCACTTTTTTTGCTTCATTTACTTTTTTGGAAGAATAGGTAATCGCGCGTGTGAAATTGTACATTTGGCTTTTTACACGCATCGCGTTAGCAACTTGTAATAAGAGCATAACCTGACGCTCGCAAAAAAGCTTACTTCTGGTGCAGTTAGAGCTCAAGTGGGAGCGTTACATTACACTGCACGTGCAATCTGGCCTTTTATGGGGGATTTAAATGTACTTGAGGAAACTATTAATTGTGAGGGAGCATTTTTTGTTTTAATTACTTTATACACCTTTGTCTATTACCTTCCTTCTGACATTTACAGGATTGTATCCAAAACTGGAAGGCTGGGCCATGGAGTTTTTTAGAGTTTGCTGTCCCTTTTAAGGTTATCAAATTCCATGTTGTTCAATTCCATTTTAATTTATTATTTCAGTTATAGATAAATAATATATTGTAGGTTGTTTTCAAATTTGCAAATCATGTGTAAAATATCTTTAAATGAAAATGAAAACAACAAATTTATCCTAAGCATAATGGCTCAAATGAAAAGTGCAGCGCAAAAATATTAACGCTATTGTGCGCTAACATATCTCAAGTTAAATCATATTACAAGTTGCAAATTACAATAAAAAGTAAGAGCCCTATAGAAAGGAAAAAATAACAAATGAGGATTATCTTAAAAAATTCCAAATACAGATTACATCTTTCAAAACATCAAAGAAATCCTTAAATCAGGGGCGAAACTACAGGGGGTGCAGAGGTCGCAATTGCGACTGGGTGCCCAAAGGTGGGGGCCCAGCTTAGATTTTTTTTTATTTTTTTATGAAAAACGTTCATCTGCCACTGCATGCACTGATATCATGTGAGTGTGACATGATGCTTCACTAGTGTCTCTGACTACAGGGGTTAGTCTTTCTGTTTTACCCATTGGTGTTTATGTGTGTGTGTATGTTTGTGTGTGTGTATGTATGTGACTGTGTGTGTATTTATGCATGTATGTGTGTATGTGTATGTTTGTGGAACCAGCAAATTACAGACCTTGTTACTACAGCATGAGGGGAGGGAGTAAACAGTACGGGGGGGGGGCTGGACTATGTCACAGACTATGTCACAGACTACTACTATGTCACTTTATAAAGTACTGGGGCAGGTAGGGGCAGGCCAGCCATCTCACCGGCAGATTACAGACTGTGTCACTGACTCACTATATACAGTACTGGTGGGTTAAGCAGTGTCACTATATACAGTAATAGGGGGTCAGACCATCTCACAGACTGTGGGCACAGGGTACCTCCTTTTGCAGACATGTAATCTGATTCACATTTTTTTCTGTGTTAAACGTTAAAAAAAAAGATATGTATCAAATTCACTTTTTTTTGGGGGGGTGGTGAGGGGGGGGGGCCTTCTTAGATTCTTGCCCCTGGGCCCTGTGGTTTATAGTTACGCCGCTGCCTTGAACAGATTTAAAAATATGTATATCTTTGTAATAAGTCCACAATATGATAAAATAATCGATATGAGAATTGATACCTATAATGCACAGTTTTTAAAAAACGTTATTCACAGTACTTGCTCATGAAAAATGGATAGGTGCCAGGTAGATTCTTTAACACAGCGTGACTCCTCAGTATACTGCTTCACTGTGTTGCTGCTGTAGTGCACTGGATGATCTCAGTCGTGAAACCGGAGAGGAGCAAACATGTAAAAGAGAAGACAAGCGCATCCACGATTCACAGTACACTTTAATCAGAGTTGAAACGCATCACACATAAAAAATACACTGACAGGAAACAAATACAAATGCAGCTTATCTGTTAAACTGCTCAGGCAGTCTGTTAATGAAAGGACTCTGTGTTCCGGATTAGCTTCCTTCTAAGCCGCCTGCAGCCGTGGGGTAGAGATATTTCTTACACGGTCCGTGAGCCTGGATCATCAATGTTATCGCCAGTACATGAAATTTGTACCCAAAAAGGTAATACCAGTCCTTATTCCAGGTAAACCTTTACAAACTGAAACACGCTACCTGCTGAGCCTGCCCCTACGCGTTTCGTCAGCACACTAAGCCAACTTTCTCAAGGGGTTATTGGTTACTGGTAGCATGTAATGGAAAACAGATTAATATTTAACCATCCGGAGGAGCTAGCCCCTTTGTTTACATCATTGACCGATGATAGTTTCTTAAGTTAATGATACAAATGATAGTTTCTTACGTTAATAATACAAACGGAATTCTATTTGTATTGCTTGATGTAACAAATCTAGTCTATTAAAAACCATATAGGAAAAGAAATCCAATATGAAATTCATGCATAAAAATAATAAAAGTACAGGCATATTTTACGTGTACATTATTAGATGCTTCTCATGTTGTTACTTTATGTACATTTATATTAATAGACACATTGGACATACCTGTATATACTAAAATCTGTTAAACTAGGAGAAAGAAAAGAGATATATTAAGGTGCGCTAGGACAGATAGATATCATACACCCCCTTAATAGACAATATCCCTACAATTGTCTAAAACTAGAATAAATATGAGAATATCCAGCGCCTCCCTTATAACCTTTTCTCATATTTAAACTAGGAGAAACCTTGTACGAATGTAATATTTATGATTAAAAGGAAAGACTCTCCATTTATTAGACCTAATTTCTGTTCATTAGATCATGAAAACAGCTAGGTCAATATCTATATTAAGTCCCTAAGGGGTTAAACTTCCCAATCGGTATATACATCTTGTTTCACATTGTCTTAAGTTCGTTAGTCTTGTAAGTTCATCGCTACAGGGAGATGTTTGTTCTAAGATTTTAACTTTTAGATCAGATGGATTTTTGTTCTGCTTTATTCTAAAATGCTCAGAGACACTGTGATTTTCCAAACCCTTGGTAAAGTTCTCTATATGTTCACATACCCTCCTTTTTATCTTACGTTTGGTACGACCTATATAGATTTTCCCACAGCTGCATTGAAGATGATAAACTACATACTGTAGGTGGCCATGCAATTACCTCTAAAGTTGATAGTATAATTTTTTGTACAATCCCAGTTAAAAACTTTATTAGATTTGTCAATTTTGTTACACATACAGCAATTCAGTTTGCCACATCTGTATGTCCCTGATTTTAGACCTGCCCAACTAAATAGTGCATTTTATGAGCTATTAGTGAGGGGTTTAAGTTTAGACGGAGCTAGTATCTTTTTCAAATCTTTACTTTTTATGAAAATCACATTAGGGTTTTCTCCTATATGTCCTTTTAGGATAGGGTCTTTTTTGAGAATGCCCCAATGACGTTTCAAAATATTTCTTGTTGCCTTTGCCCCTTCATTGAAGGCGGTTATGAATCTTACATCATCCTTTACGTTTTTGTTAGCACATATGTCATTGTCTGTTTTTGTCTTAGCACCTGCCAATAATTCTATTCTGGGTAGGTTTGTAAATCTTTTTCTTGCATTTTTTTAATAATAATTGTTTGTATACTTTTTCTTATATTATAAGTTGATAGTTATATACTAGAGCTTTAGCAAAAATCTTGGGTGAGTGAAAATCTGGATGTTGGCTAGTGCGGGTGCACTAATTGCATCACATAATAGACTTCTATGGGGGCGCGCTAAAACATTCATGTCGACTAACGCTAGAACTCTAATATGAAGATGCTCTAAGCCAAAGGTCAAGTAATGGTATTTTTCACTAACTTTAAACTATGATTTTCTATTGTAAATATGTGTTTAAAACACTGCACACATGCATACATATGTACACACACATACAAATATATACACAAACACAAATACATACAAATACTGACACATACATATACATCTTTGAACCCTTCCCAGTTCAGCACTTTGTCATATACTGTATCCTTTTAAATCACTGTTAACATTTTTTTATAATAAAACTTTATTTTACATTTAATATGTATAAATATGAGTGAAATACTTTATTTTATAAAATTATTCAAGTTTTGTTATACATATATTCAAGCGTTAACACTCCAGGGGGTAGATTTATCATAGTGCGAGCGGACATGATGCAATGTAGCGTATCATGTCCGCTGCACATAGATAAATGCTGACAGCATATGCTGTCAGCATTTATCATTGCACAAGCAGTTCTTGTGAACTGCTAGTGCAATGCCGCCCCTGCAAATTCGCATCCAATTAGCCGCTAGCAGGGGGTGTCAATCAACCCGATCGTATTCGATCGGTTTGATTTCTGTCCGCGGCCTCAGAGCAGGCGGACAAGTTATGGAGCTTGATAAATCGCCCCTCGGGTCTCCAAAAGTGTTACATTTTCCAGAGCGATTTTGTGTTGCTCTCGATTGCAACACTTAACTCACCACTTGTAATTTGAGTGATAACAGCACACTGTATATTATCCATTCAAAGTAAAGGATGCTCTAAAAAATGTTAGCTGCGTTAAGATTCTCTGGTAAATCCTTTTTTCTTTTCACTTGTAATATGATAGATTGTGCGTCGTCCTTAAAGGGACATGAAACCCACCATTTTTCTTCCATGATTTAGAAAAAGCATGCAATTTTAAACAACTTTCCAATTTACTTCTATTATCTAATTTGTTTTATTCTCTTAAAATTATTTGCTGAAAAGCATATCTATATAGGCTCAGTAGCTGCTGATTGGCAGATGCACATAGATGCCTCATGTGATTGGCTCACCCCCCGTGCATTGCTATTTCTTCAACAAAGGATACCTAAAAAATGAATCAAATTAGATAATAGAAGTAAATTGGAATGTTGTTTAAAAGTGTATTCTCTACCTGAATCATGAAAATCATTTTAGGGTTTAGTGTCCCTTTAACGCAAGGTCGTGATAAGGATAATGCATCCAGTGCTATTGTTTGCAAAATCTAGTCCAATGGATGTTAATCAAATTGAAATAGAATGTTTCCTTTCGAAGGGTTAATTTTCATATACTTTTTGTTGCAAGACTTGGAATGTTCTGATATTGTTTTTTTTTTAATTAAACTTTAATTGTTGCATAATAGAGGCAACAAAATATTTTACAAGCGTTTTCCTTATTTGGACTGGCACCCTTGGATTAATCTAAGATTATAAAACTTAATGGTTGCTATCAAAATGCTGATTTAAGTAATAAAATAGATTTCATTGCAAATATTGATACATTGGATATCTACACTGCTATGGTGACAATGAGTCAGTGAATTATTCACTTTGACATACCTACTCATGTGGCATATAAAGGCGTACAGTAGGCCAAAGTTTAGCAAAATATGTTATCAACAATTATTGGCACGGAAAAGATGTGTTACCTTTAAAATATCACTTATATTGCAAAAAGAAAATTCCATTTAAAAAAAACTAGTGTTAACTGCGCTAGAAGTAAGCTTTTTGCACGGGTCAGGTTGTGCTCGTAAAAAGCCAAACTTAGAATATCGTGCGCACAATAACTTATTCCCCTATAGAAGTTAATGGAGCAAAAAAAAACTACTTGTGCACAAACCCGATCACATATTCTCAAGTGCACTAATTTGACATGAAGATATGAATACTTTACATTCTAATGTTCTTATTTATTCAAAAATACATATTTCTACATATAAATTATGGTATTTTGCACAAATATACTTGTATACATTTATATATATATATATATATATATATATACATATATATATATATATTTATATATATATGTATATATATATAAAAAAAATATATATATATATATATATATATATATATATATGATTATATATAGGTATAGATATATACAGAAATATATAGGGGCATATTTATCAGACTCGCCAGAAAGTTATGAAGTAGCTGCTCAGAGGCGGCTGACAGACATGGCTGGAAATCAACCCGATCCAATACGATCGGATTGATTGACACCCCCTGCTAGTGGCTAATTGGCCGCAAATCTGCAGGGGGCGGTATTGCACCAGCAGTTCACCAGAACAGCTGGTGCAACGATAAATGCAGAGAGCGTATGCTGTCGGAATTTATCGATGTGCAGCGGACATGATCCGCAATATCGGACCATATCCGCTCGCACATTCATAAATAGGCCCCCTAGAGTGTAACTGTACTTGGTAATGTAACCAGAGCTCTTAGGATGGGCTAACCTGACGCATGTTAACTTAAATTGTGCTCTATTAACTTGTAATACGAGCAGAAAACCCGACGTGCACAAACAGCCACAATTAACCATTTATCGCTTGCACGTAAATTTTAGCAATCAATTCGTAATCTAGCCCTTAATGTTTTGTTTACTATTTTTGTATGAAAATGTTTGCTGTATATGCTACTGTTAGTGCCTCCCAAAATGTTGGATTTTGTTTTTTGGAGTGAAAGAGATGTATTAAAAAATTTAATAAATAAGCCATTACATTATGTCGGTCCTAGTATGATGCAAAATGACTTTAGTTAAATCTGATAACTGTGTGTCTTACAAGGACTGTATTGTAATCTTTAGTCCAAAACCTACAGGAAATGTGAGCCCCAAACACAATAAGTTAAAAAGCTTTTGTCATCATCAATGAAAGTATACATTAGTGGATTTCAATTTTGAATAGACACTTAGTGAGACCTTTTTACTGTGCATGGGCATGTGGGTCATATCTAGATGCCCAGCGGTAGATGTGAGTTGTGATAAAATACTTTGGACCTGTCTCTACTGCCTGCTTTATGCCTATTTAAGACCTCTAATCAGATTCCCCATTACCTGCAATCTATCAGTTATTTGACAAAAGAAAAGCTCAGATTAGACCCATTGCCCTGAGGCCTGTCAGTTATATGCCCAGGTTGGACTTTAAATCAGATCCATAGTTCTAAAGCCTCTGTTCGTCTGAAGCATCTGCAAACTATATATTTGAGTGTCAAGGTACTATAGGATCATGAGCCGACATGATGTTTAAAATTCTTACAATTATTATTATTATTATCTAGATTGTAAGTACCCACGGGAACAGGGCCCTCAATTCCCCCTGTATTTGTTTGTTAAACTTTGTCTGTTGTATTTTATATTGTATTGTACTGTACTTTTATCTTTGTACCCATGGACAGCGCTGCGGAATCTGTTGGCGCTTTGTAAATAAAGAACAATAATAATAATAAAATTATTATTATTATCATTTATTTGTATAGTGCCGCCAAATTCCGTAGTGCTGGTTACAAAGATAGGGGTATACAATGACAAGGATTTGTGATAAAATACAAAATATTATGAACTAAACAAATCTAGTACAGGAGGAAGAGGGCCCTGCTCCGGAGAGCTCACAGTCTACAGGTTTAGGGTGCAGAGACATGAGGTTTGGGGTAGCTTGTCACATGGATTGTAGTTGCAGCAGTGAGTCAGGCAGTTCAAGAATTATTTTGGTTAGGATCAGAGATGGAGGAGAGATGGTAAGCCTCTCTGAATAGGTATGTTTTCAAGGATTATCTGAAGCTATACAAGGTGAGAATGCATTCAAATCAGGTAACAAAAATTTTGAATTACCACTCAAACAAGGCTGAAACAAACATCTGGGGTTGCCATGTTTCTGATCAGTGGAATATACCCTGGTATTTCTGGGCTGGACTTTTTTTTATGATGTGGGATCAGCAGGAAAGTTCCTTTCTGGGCAAAAAGAGTCAGCTCCAAGGTTGTGACTTATAAAAGAACAAGCTACTGAACCATTGTTCCTGGTAAGCACTTCTCGTTCTGTAAATATTTTTATTATAACCCTGGTAAATGTCTACTTTAGAGAAACCAGAATAAGACTGCCTCCAAATGTGCCTATTATGGCTGCATATAACTGATGAAGCCCACAGAAGGCCAAAACAATTGTCTGGGGTTGCCACGTCTCTTATTAAGCGGAGGATTTCTTGGTATTACTGGACCATACTTTTTAGGCATGTTGAAGCTGATATACTTCAGGAAAGCTCTCTGTGTGAAACGTAAGAGGTTGCGTGACTTAGCAAATAACAAGTTACTGAAACATTGTTCATTCTTAGATGAGTGTGTCACTCTGAATATTCAAATCCAAATTAGTAAAGGAAAGTGGTGTCTGCTAACCCCATACTTTACAAACAGATTATTAATAAAGATAAATATTGATCCAGCCCCACTGTATGAAATGCAGCATGATTAAGGGCTGTTTGTAGCTAGAAATGTGTTTGTATTTCTGTGGAGATTATATACCCTTATAAAGAGACTATTTTATACAGTGGTACAAGAGCAATATCTCTCTAAGGACCTAATGATCGAAAGTGCCATGAGGTAAGTGAGATATTCAAAAGGTATCTGTCATAATTTTGAGAAAGACGGCAAAATATTCCTAAGGGCCGACAGAACTGTTTAAAGGCAGCATTGCCGAGAGGCGTCATTTCGTGGCAATAGTGTTTTGATACCAGCGATATATTCAAAGCAGCATCACCACCTACTTTGAATGTGTAATGTAGATAATCCCTTTACATGGTACTGTTTGACAATACAATTTACATGTGTCAATAGAGACTCAGCCTCTGTTCTTCCAATAAAATAGTAAATTAAACATGATATCAATAATACACCTGGGCGATTGTGGGTATATGATACATGTATATCGATTGTTTAATGTAAATTTATTTTATAGTATAATGTTACAATATGTATGTAAACTGTAAACTTGATTGTACTAATCTATTGTGTCCTCAGGTGGGTGTTTTTTTTAGTTATTTTAAAATTACGATTGTGTGTTCTCAATATTCATTATTACATTATATTGAGAACGGGCATTCGCAAGCACAATATATTTATATTTCACAATGTTGTTTTCATGTTTCCATATTTCACAATATTGCAACCTCATTTTCACAATTGTAATACACATATTTCATAACATTGAGCACCACTCGTAATCTAGCCATTAGTGTTAATGTCAAAAAATCTTTCCTTTCTTTAGGTCTCATGGACCTCTCAAACTAAAACATAAAACTACATTTTTCATGATGCTCAACTAGACTGCAGAGTGCCTAAGTATTATGGGAAATGTAGTTCCAAAACATCTGGGATTAGCTATCAAGGATCTAGGGTTCACCTCCAAATTAGTGCTAATGCTAAAGTGCTCTACTTGTAATTAGACATGTGCAATTCGGTTCGGATCGATTTGGAAATTCGGCAAATTCGGAGATTCGGATCGATCCGAATTTCCGAATAAAAATACTGCCGAATTTACAGAATAAATCCGAATTAGTTCGGATTTATTCGGTAAATTCGGATGGCCATGGATTACACTAGTATTGTACAGTATATTAGGTTAGATCACTCTGCTATGGGTTACACCTAATATACAGTACATAATACTAGTCTAATACACAGCACACATACCAAAATTCCGAATTTCCAAACCGAACCGAATCAAACCGAATCCAGCCAAATTTTTTCGAATCCGAATGAATCCAAAACAAATTAATTCTACATTTTCCGGATTCGAATCGATCCGAAACGAAATTCGAAAACCTCTGAATCGATCCGAACTGAAACGAATTTTTCGATCATGCACATATCTACTTGTAATCTGTACCATAGAGGGAAGAAAACCAACAGCAAATACTTTATTCTGTTTACTATTTATCAGTAGTATAATAGTATATATATCACTTTAACATGGAGACAGTGCACATCTTCTTGGGTGGAAGGTACAGTTTGTCAAATTAAGTGGATGTTGATATTGAAGGATAAAAAATTAGGATGAGCCAAACAGGATGCAAGCTCACTTACCTCTCCTACAAAATGGATACCGCAATGCAATGAGGTTGTAGTTAGGATGCAAAGTTGTAGTTACTTATGAATAGCAAATATGAACTATTTTACATTCTGTGCTGCACTGTATGTGTTTGCTTGTGGTTGCTTTACCTTGTTTTTTTAATTTAAAGAATAAAGTTTGGAGGTGTATTTCACTTTGCAAGATGACTTCTCTTCTGTTTGAATTTTGCCACCAGCTTTTTTTGTCTGTGCACATATACCGGACTATCAGCAGGAGCAGGTGTCTTTCTTCCCCATTGGACCAGAGACTGAATCATGTGAGTCGGATGTTGAATCATCCCTTAAAATACAGAACACTTATAAGTTACACATGCTGCAGGGAGGAATATGAATAGTGCTGTCCAGAATCACAATACGTGTTCCTCCTTGCACACCCTGCAGCATGTGTAACTCATGAGTGTTCAGAAAAACATGGCTGAGGTGGCAACCCTGTTGTCGATGAGGGCCTTTCTGTGAGGACACTATTGTCCATTAGAGTTCTGCTGGCGTGTGGAAGGGCAGTGAGTATATGCCCACGCCAAGGAGGTGGAATCAGAAACGATTCATTGAGCAAGCAGATATTTGAGCCTATTGTGATTCTGGAAGGTCTCGCATCTGGACAAGAGGAATTCTGAGTGAGTGTGGTCTGAAAGACTATATTCCGTGAATTTGGGGAGCACCTTGTATGTTGGCTTATAACTTATTGTACATCAGGACTTTCTTTTCACTTTCTTGACTTTTTCATACAGACCTAAATAAGATATTTTTTTGCATATCTGGTACATCAATTGAAATTGGTGCAGCATGTGACTGAAATGCCTTTGAATTATAAGCTAATTAACTACTTTAAATGAAGAACATAAAGCGAACAGATGCCTTGTCAGAACACATTAGTATTTAACAGTATTGATACAAGATAAATCTTTATCGTTGAAGGCAAAAAATACTGCAAAATATTTTGTTCACTGGATTATACCTAATCTTCATAGGAGCAATTTCATAATATAACTTATTGCATGAAATATAATAAAATTATTGCCACACATTGTAAAATGTAAGATTGCATATCCTCTTCTGTTGATATTTTTTTATCTCAGCCTAAAGGAGTTTGAATCTGCCCTTGCATTAACTTTATTGCATTTTGAGAATTGTTAAAGGGAGATAATACCATACAGCATAGCTGTATAAAACTGACTAGAAAAAAAAATCACAGTTCAGATCTCTATGTAAAAAAGTAAGATATTTTACCTCAAAATGTCCTCAGTAGCCACATCACATTGTAAAGGGACTTTAAGCAGCCAATCAGGGTGCTTGCCAGATTGGCTATTGTTGTTTGTTTTTTTAACTTGAAAATAGACAGTAGCTGAAGGATAACTGTTCACAGAGCATTTAAAATAACTTCCCTTTCTATATAGGGATGTTTAGGTGATATTTTCTTGTCAACTTTTTATAGTTATACTGCATCACTTACAATAGATTTAGCATATGGGTATTGTCCCTTTAAGGCAGTTAGAAAGGAAAGTAATTCATTTAGGAACAAATGAATTGGCTAGTAATATTGTTGCAGCTGTTCAGAAAGAGTTTTGTGACCTAACCAATCATTAAGAAAATGTGGCATCAACTGTTTCATTTTCTGCTATTTTACCTGTGCATGGACAGGAAGTAGGAAAATGAAGTGGATACTAACATTTAATTCTTGGTTAAATAAGTGGTGCAAGAAAGGGGATTTTGGTTTAATTGGCCATTATATTGGTTTGGCAAGATACTGGGCTATTTAAGATAGATGGCTTGCATTTGAATGCTAAAGGAACAGAGTATTTGAGACTGGAGTTTAAAGGGACATGAAACCCCACATTTTTCTTCCATGATTCAGACAGAGCATGTGGTATTAAACAACTTTCCAATTTAGTTCTATTATCTAAATTGCTTCATTCTCTTGCTATCCTTAATTGAAAAACATATCTAGGTATGGTCAGAAGCAGAAATGCATTACTGGGAGGTAGCTGCTGATTTGTGGCTGCACAACAATGCCTCTTTTCATTGGTTTACCAGATATCTTCAGAATTGTTGGGTTTCATGTCCTTTTAAATGCTACCCTGGGATTAGCCACCAATCAGCAAGCGCCACCCATGTGTGAAACCAAAAATGGACCGGCTCTTAAGCTTATATTTAAGCTTTTCAAATAAAGATACCAAAAGAACGAAGAAAAGTTGATAATAGGTGTAAATTAGAAAGTTGCTTAAAATTGCATGCTCTAACTGAATCATGAAAGAAAAAAGAAAAAAATGTGGGTTCCGTTTCCTTTAAGCAACCCTATAACTGCCAACCAGCTCACATTTTTTATTTTTATACTTTTTAGTGGTGATATTCTCCAACTGAACCTGTATGATTTCTGCACTTTTTAATAAACCACATATCACACTCAAATTACCATGCAGTTTTGTTTAGTTTTTTTGTCAGCACTATTGTCACAAAAAGCATGATATTCCTTTGTCCTAGAGCCTCTCTGAAAACCATATTTCCATATAAAGACCCCCTGTCCCTATAGCCCCACTGACATCCACAAACCACATGAGACTAGTTCTTATACTCCTGACCCTGTATTTCCTGTTAGTTATATGCACACAAGAGACCTCAGATCAGACCCTAAAGCCATGCAGACCTACTGTGACATACTACATTATGCACAGTGGAGGCTCCTCTATAGGAGCACTTGAGCACGTGAACCCCCTGGAAAACCCCCTGGAAACCCCTGACCCCTGATGAAAAAAAAAAAAAAAAAAAAAGTGAGAAATAAAAAAAAAACAATATAAATTTTTTAACTTTTTTGGCTGATAAAAATAAAAAAAATCTCCCAGGCTCCACTGTATATTTTACTAAAAACATAAAAATTTCAGTTTTTAATTATTAAGGCTGAAAGTAGAAAGGGCTGTTTGCCTATACTTCTATCGCACATGCTGTGCAGTGCGATAGATAGAAGTATAGGCAAAATCCCTTTCCACTTTAAAACTGCATTGACTGCAGTGCCACCTGCAGGCCAGCCCATAGCCTTCTTAATCGCACAGCTCTTAGTGTGCGGGAGCCAGCTGTCACGTGACACTCGCACACTAAGAGCTGTGTGTCACAGACAGGTGCTGTGCTGTCTCTATATATTTTGAGAGCCGCGCTTTAATACTACAGTCCCCATGATGCTTTGCATTGCGCATGAGCAGACACTGTTTATCTTGCAGCCCAAACATGCTCCTTTGGACTAGAGCATGTTTCCCTATTGCCCTTCCCTATTGCCCTTTGCTTTCAGACCACTTCTCTTCTGCGGGCAGTAAGCTGTCATGATCATGTATGATAAGGGGGGCCCCAGCTTCAGCACTTTTTTTTTTATTTTTTAAACTTTTTTTTTTTTTTTGCCAGCTCAAAGCGGCCCCCCTCCTTCATCTGATGTCTACTGCTACTCCTCCAGAGGCTCCAGTCCTCCTGACAGTTTTAAATCAGAGCGTTGCCGGGGGTTACCATGGCAACGCTCTGAATAATTTCCTGCTTAGCGGGAAAGAAGGAGACTAGAGACATGCATGATGCAGAGCTGCAGGCAGCTGAGAACACCAAGCAGTCGCCACATTGCCCAGCGCTGCTGGTAAGTACTGTGACACTGTCTGTACTACATATGTCATCAGAATGAAAGGAAAATGAATATGTTAGACAAGGCTGAAACAGAGAACAAAAACTGGGGAATGTTTTCAGTCAGATCCCTATTGCTGACCTTTTCCCTTTCATTGGGAACTCTATGGAATCCCCCAGCCCTTTACTGAATTAAGCCCCCCTCCCTGCTGAACTTGTGAATAGAGTTACTATGAGTAAGGTCTGTCTACCTTTATTGGGGAAATGATGAACTTCTGAAAAGACTTAAAAAAGCTGAGCCCACACTGCTCTCTCTTTTCTTTTTTCTTTTTGTAAAAACCACAAACAGAATTATTAGTGTTTAAAGGGGCAGCTCTCTATTACAACTGTCACATTACACAGTTTTGTGTAATGACTGATTAAAGCTACATTTATTCAGGCAAAATCTTTTAAGTTATGGTGGCATAAAACAACTTTATAATGGTATATGTATGTATGCATGTATATATATATATATAAATGTATGTACACACATATATATATACATACACACACACACATTAAAATGGGCGGAGCCATCTGAGGGGCGGGGCTAGTGCTCCCTTATCCTCAAAAGTAACCAGCCGCCACTGATTATGCATCAGATCAAATACCCTTGGTCCTGCACCCCCTCTGAAATCCACATGACCCTGCACCCCTGAACAATTTTATATAAAATTAAAATAAATCAGAAAACATGTTTTCTCTTTCTCGATATATATGGAAATTAATTTTAAATGACAAAGTTTTCAATAATGTATATAACTGAATTACAGAATAATATTTTTGATGGTGGAAGTCCCTTTAAAAAACATACTGCACTATTGATGTTTCTCTTCTTCCCTCTACTGAGCTACTCCTATAAGTGTGAAGTCAAGAAATAGCTAAATAAAGCCATAGGACTCCATTTATTAAGCAGCGAGTGCTGCTTCGGAGCTCCATAGTTTCCGGTCCGCCTTCTGCAAAAGAGATGGAACATGTTAGCTAGCAGAAGCAGAGAGCAAGTTGAAGCTAGTATATTGCTCTCAGCAGTGGGTTGTTCTTCACATAGAAAAAATTAAATTTTTTTTATTAAATATATATGTTTCAATATATATTTCTGATAATGTTAATGTAAAATAG